>NC_086283.1:24825897-25093831 GCF_021018805.1 Prinia subflava | reverse complement strand
AGTGATAAAACCTATGTTCTTTCTTACTGGATCGTGAGACAAAGGATTATTAAATTACTCCAGTAATTGCTGACTTTTCTTAAACAAATTCTCTTTTAAAAAGGAGAAAGAGCTGGTAGCAGAAGTAAAGAGAAATTTTCAAAGAACTGAGCAGTAATCTCCTTCTATTAAAGCTGCTGTGAAAGTGGACAGAAATGGAGTTATGCAAAAAATGAGCATTTTGATGACTGGTCTGGCTGGATCAGTGAAAGGGAAATGACAAACCTGATTCAGGCCACTGAGCATGTCCACGCTTAACAAAATTGAGCTGGAAATAACATTTCTAATTAAACTGGGTCAAACCATGTATGCAAACCAGGTCTTTAAAAATAATTATATGAAACCGCGTTTTTTTCCAGTCTTTTGCACATGATGTAATTTGTTTGACCTATTCAGAGAGGATATGAAGTGCTAACAGTGGCACGATGGTGCTTTGTGCTCACCTTGCACTCACTTGATTACAGAGCAAATGGCAAATCACAATCAGTGAAGGGGACCCAGTCCCAAAAGTTTACTCAGTGACTAATTTCAGAGCCCCTTCTTGTTAGGTGTTTGTTTTTGTGTAATTCTGCAGTTACTGAATGTGTTAGGTTATTTTCTTGTGCAAACATGTCAAAAATAGGTGTTTTCTGTAGGCCTCAGTGGTGCAGAGAGGAAAGGAGTTTGTCTCCTCTGATTTGCACAAAGCATTGTATCATCTTGGAGACTTCAGGTTTGGTTGGAATGGGCTGACTGGTTAAAACACGATTGGATGCAAGAGCAGTGCAATCCTATATGCTCTGTTTTCTTAAAAAAAAACCTGACTGAGCTTCTGTCTTTGGTAGTGCAAGTTCTTACAATCTCATGTGCTCCCCTGAAGCTGAAGGCTCAGAAGGTAGAACGCAATGCAAAGCACTTGGGCTTTTCTGGTGTGGGGTTTTCGTATGCACTTTGAGTTGTTTTCTTAATGACACTTCTGTTTTAAGTAGAGACCTGATTGTTTAAATTTCTGATATTTGCATAGATGCATTGGCAATGCTGTAGAGTTTTAGTTTATCCTGCAAAATTTTCTTCTGGCACATAATACCATATTTATCCAAAGCAGCAGGGAGCTCTAGGTGGTGTGTTTTGGCATCTGGATGTTGATGATGGAATATGCAAAGGAGCTGCAAAAGGAAGCTTGTTTGGAAACTCGTGGATGGTTAAACTTTTAAAGTAAAATTTTCAAGTGAGCACAATGAGGATGTTAAAGCAGAAATGCTAGTTTTTAAAGTTTGTATTATATGTGTAAGCCAGCATGTTGCTGGAATTAGCTGGATGCCTTGCGGAATGTTGAGGTTGTTTTGCTGTTTTGTTTTTGTCTTTCTTGACACTGTTTTAGATGTCGTGCAGCTGGTTGGACAAGCTACTGCTGTTACAAGGTAAAGGAAACACATAGGGTTCAGAGCTTGGAAAATGAGAAGGCTATGAGACTCAATCATGAGAAGGGTTCTGGTGCAGCGTCACTGACATCTGAGGTGCCTTGGGCTAGGCCAGGGGATTTCAGTGTTTCAGTTTTGAATATACTTCTGTCTGTAGTACCTGGGCCCTATTGTATTTGGTGCTGAGGAAGTTCACAGAGTCCCACTGCTGCCTGTGAAAGCTTCGTGTGACACACCAGCTGACAAACCCTGAGCAGGGTGATCCCATCGAACCCCACGCCCCTGAACGTGAGTGTGTGTCCTGAGTCAGACTAGTCAGTGTTTTCTCTTTCCATGTAGCCTTCATCTGTAGATTTATGGAGAGTCTCATTTCTCATCAGCTGTGAACTTTGGGTGGCAGCCCTGCAGTTGCTTGTCAGAGATACTTTTACACAAGTGTACACACTAAACCAGTGGCTCAGATTTATTTCTTGTGTCACAAGCTCTGGTCCAAACCTGTGAGAGGATCTGTGCAGTCACACCTTTTGCAACAGAGAAACCGTTGAAAATATACTTTTTTTTTCATTGTAAAGTGAGGTTTGTTTTGTTTGAGAAATTTGACCCTTTATGAGACAAATTCAGATCTAATGAACTCAGCAGCAGAAATTCCTTAGGACATAGAATCATTAAGATCATCTGGTTGGCTTCTGGCAGGGCCGGAGGAGAGAACCTCAGTGTTGGGACAATCCATGATCAGCTGTTGGTGGGAAGTGCTGCAGGGAACCTTTGGAAGATGTAGCCAGCAGTGCATGGGAGGAGGGCAGGGGGCCCCCAGCCTGTGCTGAGGCTCTGGTGTTGTTTTACCCACACACAGCTCACTGTGTAGTTCACTGCTTCATCTCACCCTGTACAAAATTAATTTGGCTTGTTTAAACAGGGCAAGACAAAGAGATGGGAGTTTCAAAAATCCGGTAGGGCTGTTTAGTAGTTCATTTCAGGAAACTATTGGTACCTCTTGTGACCAGTTCTTCCAATGATTCACTGCTGCTTTTGCTTCGTGTGTGCTCATAATTATGCCGAGCTGCATTGCTTAAGGCTTTGCGGTTCTTCAGCTGTAATGCGTTTAGCCATTTTCTTGAAATTATTCTGCAGGGGTATTTCTTTCTTTCTTTCTTCCTCTCTAGAGCTCACTGTACATTTCTGTCCTGCTGTGATTGACTTCAATACCTACAAGTAATACAGAAATTCGGAAGATACAGCATTGAACAGTAACTGCTTGTAGCTGTTCAGGAACTATTACTGTGCATGTGACTTGTGGTTTGCTTGGGAGGGGAATCTTTGCCAGCTGGACTTCTGCTGCACAAAGCTGATTAGATCAGTTTAGAAAAAATATATCACCAGTGCTCCTGATGAATTCAGAATTTTTTGGTTTTGAACTTGGAATCTCCTCTCTGTTTTAAATTCATTAGAAAAGCAGGCTATACTTCACTTGTAAGACTAATTAAAAGGGTAGTCTGGTTTCATTTTGGAGACTAACTTAACACTGAAAGCCTTTCCAAACATTTAAGTAATTTTCCCTTGAGTTTTCTGGACCATCTGGCCAATAGGATTTTGGAAGGAAATGGGATTTGACTGCTGCTGTGAGATCAGTGCCATGTAACTCATCTCTTACAGAAATCATTCAGAAATCTGGAGGCTTGTGTGCTTTTTCACAGACTAATTGTGTTCATTAACTCCCTTTTAATTTTTGGAGAGGATTCACCAGACAGAGCCAAATGAAAAGGCATGATTAGATGCTGTCTTTTTTTTCCCCCTCAGTTATATGCTCTGTGAAGACTTTGGTATGTGTGTAAAGAATATGACCTTTCCCTAGGCAAACCTCAGGTCTTCCGAACTTGATAGTACTAGTCAGCAGAATTTTTAATTTCAGGATCCACCTCAGGTGAACAGAGTCATAGGGAGAGTAGTGACCAAGAAACACTGAAGGCAAGACTCTGGGGCTGTAAGAGAAACCCTTTTAATGCCAGTTGTTAGTACTGGGCTGTCCCATACTGCATGAGCCATCTGCAGAGGTGCGTACCCGCATGGTATTGTGATCTGTGTGAGGAAAACACCAGCAGAACTGGAATGGAAAAGTAAATCACCCTTAAGGTTGTTGTAGCTCTGTCATCATTTAAGCTGGAACTTGCAACTGTATACCCTGCTTGCCTCAAAGCCTTTTTTAAAAAAGCCCCCAACAACACAGTTTTAACCTGTGGAGAGCCGTGTCCATGTTCTGTATAATATGCAAGAGAAAATTCAACTACGTTACAGTTGCTGTTCACAGGAATGCTGAAGGAGCTTTAAAAGTTCAGTGATATAAATGCTAAGAGCTTAATGTGCACACAAGGTTTGTTTATGTGGAATGAAAGGCTAAAAAAGCTACATTACCTAAAAAGTTACAAGATGACTCGCCTGACGTGAGGTTTGTAATTGCTGTGTGCAGCTTAACCTTTGTAGCTTTGCAGCAATGGTGAGCCAAAACCTCTTCCTTTGAGGGATTCTTGCTCCAAAATTCTGGCCACCCATCAGCTGACCCTCCTGCAGTCCAGCCCTGACTTCTTTTCAGCAGGATGGGGCTGGCAGGACACACTTAACTGCTTGTGACCTTCTCCAGCAGAGATGTGCTATGAACAGGTTTTCTCCAGCGCCCTGTATTTCTGTAAACGGATGTGTATGAGTCAGGCAGCAAAAATTCACTGGGGTGGAGGGGTTTGTACCTCACCCCAGATTTAACTTCTCAGCAACCCCTGCTCTGCAGAGTGAGAGCCTTCCAAAGGCTGAGGCTTTTCCAAAATTGTTTATTTTTCTGGATGAATAGACTTCTGGTGCAGCAGACCTTTGCTGTCGTAAATCACCACTGGGCTCCCAAGCGCTGTGCGGGACTGGCTCTGTGCCAAGGCTGTTCCAACCCTCCTGTTCACAACCCTGGGACTTTAAATACCTCACTGCCCTGCATCACCACTGCCCTGTGCTGTCCTGAGCAACCCACCAGCTCAGTGTTCCCAAGCTAGAACTCCCATGGGAAGAGGAACGCTGCCTGTATCCATAGAACCTCCATGCCCCTGACAGGGCTAGCAAGCCCTGGTGGGGGTCTGAGGCTGGAAGTCTGAAAGTGTTTCAACAGGCAAAGGGATGTGGCAAATGCCAAAGCCCAGGATGAATAGTAAGGCTGTTGCTTAAGGCTCTGCAGTTCTTCCGCTGTAATGCGTTTAGCCATTTTCTTGAAATTATTCTGCAGGGGTATTTATTTATTTATTTCTTCCTCTCAAGAGCTCACTGTACATGAAGCTGTTGAAGCTGCTGCTTGTGCAAATAGTGATATTTAGGCTCAACAAAATCAGATTTTTACGTCCCAATAAATGGAGTGTGAGGAAAATGGGATTACTGCTCAACCTGCTTCTCGGACCTGTCCTCCTATTCACTGTGCTGCTGTCTGAGTTACTTGAGCTACATATGGCCCCAAAATGTTGCTTTTCTTTCCTTGCTGGCAGCAGTTCCCACTCAGGGGCCTTGCAGTTCCCTCTAAACTCAAGCACCTGTATGACTTTTGAGCAGAGGGGAGCTGGAGCTTCAGTGTTTGCCATGCCCTCAGATGCTACTGAAGTATCACCAGATGGAAATCAGACCAAATCAGTCAGTGGGAGTCTGGTCCTTCACCAGGAGCAGCTCTGCCTCTAGTAACCCTGTGACCCCCAGCCAGGCTGACCTCAAATTTGGTGGTTGTTCCTCCAAGGTGAAGGTTGTTCCTCGAAGGTGCTCTGTGTGCTGCAGCTCTCAGCTTCCTACTGACACCCATCACAGGCCACCCTGGTTTTATCTGCCCCAGAAGAAGTGTTTCTGCCCTTTCCTGCTCCCTGTTTTGCACATTGTTCACATTGCTCAGAAACTTTAAGTAGCAGTTGGGGATCTAAAGCATCATGCCTACATGTTAGCTGAGCAAGGAGAAGCCACAGGAATGAGTACTTCCCTTCAAATGAGCATTGAGCTGCAGAAGATTACATGGGATATTCTTCTGCAGACACCACCCACTTAAATAAGTGGAGGACAAATCTCTTTGTGTTATGGCTAGAGTTTTTAAAAGAGCTTGGTGCTTTTCTTGATCTTGCAGATCACAGTGAGAGTGACCCATTTGGGAGCAGGTTTCAGCACCCCAAAAGACCAGTCCCCAGTCCATTCTCATTCAAGTGTGCAGTAGCCTTGAGTGGTTCATGTTTTGGATGAGGATGGTAATCTGATCAAGTGAACATACTGATATTGCAAAAAACGTAGATATTCAAATATGTGTTTGTGAAAGAGCTTGAATTTGTTCCTTTGTTTCATTTTCTTTTCCCACTGGTCTGCAGTCAGATACAGACAAACATGAGGCAAAGCAAACAATCTGTGTTTCCACTCATACAATGGGAGGAAATAGGAACTGAAAGGATTAAAAAAAAAAACCTGGACAGAAAAACTGCTTCTGCTGCCTCTTGGGACTTACAGTTCATGGGGGTTGTGGTACAGACGTTTACAGTGGGGGTGCAAAACTATCATTTTCCTCCAGAAATCAAGATGATTTGATCTGGTATTGTTAAAATGACCCTTACCCATCCCTCCCTTCTAGACAACATGGACGTGGGTAGAATTTTAGATGACTGGTGGAGGCTATGTTTTCTAATCTCTTCTCTGGGCTAATGTGTTGCTATTTTAGTATATAGGAAGTTCTCCTATACCACTGCCAACTTAGTTATCTTTAGTGGTATTATGATTTACAGTGATAATTTTGTTTGTTTCTTTGAACATGTGACACAAGCAGGGGCCCTGAAATTCCTGATTTTCTTTTTTTACATCTTACCCCTGAAACATCTAAAATCTCATTTGGAAAAATCCATAAAACTAATATTTTCAGTTTGAGTGAGTGCAAATACATTCCCACTCCTGATATGAAGGGGGAGAGAAAAGCAATAGGAGGGATAAAATGACACGTTCTGCACATAAATAGGGTGGTGGTGTTTGCAAGGAAAAGAATTTTTCACTGAATATTCAATCCATTTTTACTACATAAATGTGATAAACTTTACAAAATTATACTTTTTAAAAAATTTGGAATGCAGTGTAACATTTGAGGGGTTTTAAAAGAATTTTAAATCCCTTTATAAATCATATATATCCCTAATATTTCTTCATTAATGTAGCAGCCTTTATTAATCAACTCTCATTCTTTATATATCTTCATGCAGACATTTTAGGGTTTAGTGCTGATATTTTGCAACCCAAGTTCTGGGATATGTGAAATAACATTTGACTTGTTGGTATGGTCTATACCCAAAGTGATACATTTTAGCTGACTTCTTAGAACACAACTAATCATAGCATATAGGAGAAAAACAGACCAATATGACATAAACCTTGAAAAGCAGGTCTTGATTATGTTACTGTTTCTGTTATTCCCCACTGACAAGGGTGATATTTTGTCATGTTTAGGTGATGTGCTTTGCTTTCCCTGGCAGGAAACATTTATGGTTGGCTCTGAAGGCAGTGTTAAGTTGGAGTCTGCCAGGGAGTCCTGTTCCAACATGAGGGATAGTGACTGGTGGTTTCTAATGTTGTATTGTCTGAGAGCAGCAAAAGACCTTCCTGTTGCCTCATGTTGGTCTCAGGAGCTGGTGCTGAGTCTGCTGTGTGCTCTTCCTCTCTTTAGCACAGTTAATGGCAGCAAAACTATCTAGAGGGTGTTAAAGGAGCATAGGGAAGAGGAAATGCAATATTGGCTATGCTGCCCAAGTGGTATTGGGTGTGACCTGGGTCTGTGTGGAAATTGTGTGGCACATGTTGGGGTGAAAGGGCAAATGTGTTTCATCCACACCGGCAGCACTGAGGCACTGCAGCAGGTTTGTGGTTTTATGGCAGTCCGTGCATCCTGCACTGCTGGTTTGAAGGCAATCACAAGGAAAGAAAGGTGTGCTCCAGCTGGGAAATGGAGCTGAGGGCTACCCTAGAGGTCACCTGGAACAGCTTCCAAAATCTCAGCGTCTCCCAGTATGACAAAGGAGAAAAGAAATGCTCTAAGGGAATACAATTCTTTGATTTACAGCCCTGAAATACAACAGGCATCCAGAGCTGATGTGACAAAAGTACCACCAAAACTTTATAATGTCAATCAGAGGAAGCTCTTCAGCCTGAGTTGTGTGATTAAAAGGATGAAGTGGTAATCAAAATGATAACTGTGTTCCCACCTGTCTGGTGTCTCGAGCTCTTGGGGGTTGAGAAAAAAAAAAACAGCTTTGTGAAACTGGTGCCCATCAGTCCAAGACAGTGGTGGTTTGGGGAGTTTTGTGCGTTTGTGGGTTTGGGTTTTTGGGGGTTTTTAAACTATCAGAGTTGACATGGATTAGATGTCACAGCCTACGATGAAATAGATTGTTCCTGAAATCCAGTGCTAGTGCATGACTTACTCTGAACTTTGCCTTGGGCCATTAACTAACAGAAACAAGCTATAAGCTCTTAATTACTTCATCCTTGGAATATATTCCTGTCCTTTCCAGTTTTGCATTACTGCTGTATTTTTTAGCTGAAGGGATCCAACCATGACTACAGTGCGTTGTCTCACATGGCTGCAGTTGCAGAATTGAGACATACGGACTGCTGTTGCTGACAGAGCTCACCTAAAAACTGTCTTCTCAGGTGACACAGCCCCAGGTGTGCAAGCCCTGACCACTTGTTTACATCGTGAAGACCCTGAGGGACAAACGGGATGCTTCTATGAGCCGCCTTTCGCTGTAGAACAGTGGCTGTGTCTAAGCTGCAGTATAAGGAGCAGCATATCTGCAGGTTTTATATTTTTGGGGTTCTCCTCCCTGCCGTGCTGGCCCACTGGGGAGCACGATGCAGCTGCATGGGAGGCTGCTCCTGCTTGCCTGCAGTGTGAACAGGCAGAGCTCGTGTTCCCACTGGCTCTGGGGCACAGGGGTTAGCAAACATTGCTCTTTGCTTCTAAAGAACTGGATCTGAGTAGAAAAGTCCTGTGCGGGTGGAAAGGGAAACAGAAGGATCATGACTTCGTTAAGGTCATGTGGAATAGGACATAGGGTTTCCTGGATCGCTATGCAGAGCATTGTTCACTCCATGCATAATCTTTTAAAGGTTTTTCTTCTATTTGCAGGATGGAAAGGGTGGAGAGGAGAGGGGTGAAAGGGTGGGGACCAGTCCCAGGGGGCACAGCAGGCTGAGCTGGCAAGCTGCCGCCAACTGCAGGGCCACACAGATTTCCCCAAGATGGGCTCAAACTTCAAAGTTCATTAGTGCATTTTGAACAGGAAATCTGCTTGCTTGAGTTCACTTTCGGTGAGAGCTTGCAGCAACACAGCTGTGCCTTCACCTCGCTCCCAAAGGGCGGGTGGCCACAGGCTGCATCTGTTATCCTATAAGGAATGCTTCTGGTTGAGAAAGACCTTGACCACCAAAGTCCCACACCTCCAACAGCCGCATCTTGCTTTACAGTGCAAATCTTGAACATCCAGAGAAGGTCCCGAGAGTTAAAGTTGTGGTATCTACCAGCTTTCGGGATTCACAGGCAGGCAGCGTTGTGATGCGTCACCCAGGAGTCCCCGTACCCTTGTTCTAGTGCTGTGAGCTGATTGTGTCTTGCCTGGCAGCCGAGTGTGTTTGGTATGAAATGTCCCTTCACGTGGGCACAAAGGTGCAAACTGCAGAGTTTTCTTCTGGTTTTTGGGAGGTGTCCTTGCACACAGGCACCTGACCGCCTCTCTGAAACCTCTGCTTTTTAAGGGAGACACAAGTGGGGTGATGCTTCTGGTTGCAGACAAGAAGACAGGGACACGGACAAGAGCAAGGACTTCTTGTGTGGTCAAATTCACCAGCTCTGTGCTGCCCTGGTGTCCTGCAGCAGGCAGTCCCTGCCTTTCTCGTGCACTTTTTCCTGCTGCGGTTACATGGGGACAGCTCCATCAGACAGGCCCAGAAACACGTGAGCATTAATGAGTGCCTGTTGCCAAAAAGGAAGCCTGTGGTGGGACTGCCTTGGGCTGCCTTGGCACGGTGTGCAGCACTTAACTGGACAACTGGCTTCTGCTGTCTGGACTTGCAATTGTCTGCTCCAAATCTGTCGAATCCCAGGTGGGGAGAGAAGCTGATGGGAGCTGTTTCCCACCCCCAGGAAAAGAGATACGTGCAGGATCTGGGAGGGAAGCTGTCAAACCAAGCTCTCTGCATATGACTTGCAACCTTATAATCTCATTGGGACCTTGGGTCTCTTCTTGTAATCATGGCCTCAGACAGGGACTGTCCAAAATTTTTATTGAAACCTAACAGGAAAAGGTGTCGTACGTGACTGAGTGCATCATTTTGTAAATATACTTAATTCATGTAAAGCCCTTTTATCAGCTAATAGCTGGCTGCTAATGTTGACACTCTTGTTTGAGGTAAATAGAAAAGTACATGTCTTGACCCTTAGTAGAGGGCTTAGAAGAGCGGTTCCTTTATCTGAGGGGAAAAGATAAATAGACATCCAACAGAAAGAACACTGAACAATCTGCACTCTTCCATGTATCTCTTCCTGCAGAGATAATGCAGGGTTGGAGCTCATCAGAACCAGATCTTTGGCATAAAGCATCTCCCGCAAGTCTGGCTGCAGTGAACAGTCTGTAGATTTGAAAAATGTGTGTGCTGGCTTCAGGTTTGCTGAATGTAACTGTAGTGACAAACTGGCAACTACAGCAGGCTTTATGCGGAAATATTTTCTGGAGGGGACCAGGAATTTAGCTGGACTCAAAGATAATGGAAGAATCTTTTCCAGCTTGCATACTTCATCAAAATGAAGGGTGGAGCTTCAATTTTAGAAAGTCTTTGAGCCTCAGAATTGTTCGTGTCTAAGCTCGTGTATGAGCTTGATAGAGTTTGGTGTTATACTCCTGGGTAGGAACATGGGTGCTGCAAATGGCTGTTGGGTGTTTTTGACTACGTTCTCCAGAGTTCTTATACTGAGCATTTGGGTGAAAGATGAAACCTTTTATTAGGGAAACCAGCCCACAGACCATTCCATCCCTCTGCCCGGTTTCTGGGAAGATGCGCAGGATCTTGAATCACAGCAGGCTGAACTCCAGTGATCTGGAGAGGATGGGCAGTGGCAGACTGAATAGAGGGCTGGGAGGGCAATGTCTCTCGTTCTTCTTCCCATTTCGGATTAAATCAATAAGCACGAACTTCAGCATGTCTTATCACTGGATGTAAGTGAATCATTTGATGTTATTTGGTTGGGAAACAGTTAAAACAGCCAGTTTTCTCCTAGAAGCTTTAAACAAAAATCAAAACACCACTTTTCTCAAAACAATTCACACATACTCAACTTAGTGGCTTCAGCAGAAGCAGCAATGTGAGAGTTCCCATGAACTCTGGCTAACCTCTTGAGATTTATTGATAAATGAAAAGAATAAGGGACCAGCACTGAAACCTTTCCTTGCTAAGGCATTCCTCTCGATCTCTTAGCGAGAAGCCCAGGGCTGGGTTCAGGATGTTTACTGCTGTTAGAGATGTTAAGGAAAATTGACTCCAAGCAGTTTAAAAGACCAATATTGAGAAATCTGTGGTTTTTGTTCTGAACTGCTAGTACAGTCATAGTCTGTGCCTTAATGCAGGAGCAGGATTGAGTTGTGCATTGTAGTTAACAGGGACCCATTTTTTGAGCAAAGGTGAATTACAACCCACAAAACAAAAGGATTTGCTGTTTTCTTTCCCAACAAATACTGATTTTCCAAACCTTTTTTGGGGGGGGGATTTAGTATTGACTTTTGCAGTGCTAAATGAGAGCAACAGGTTTTGCATACAGTGGAAATAACTGTGGCAACAAAATAACCAATATCAGTTACACAGAAGAACAAAAGACAGGAGTTATGCTTCAAAAACCAGGACTGAATGCCAGGCCTTTCCCCCTTCCTTATTCTGATGAATATTCAAATGCAGTATTAGCATAATACTTAGGGATTATTTTTTCAATAAAGAAGCGAGTTTCTGTGCTTCACTACAGTTATGAAAATCAGAGTTCTTGGTCCTTTGCAGAACCTACTGCAGTCCAGGGGAGACCCCTGTTTTCCATGGGCTGGTCACCTGGTGTGTGGTGTCCAGAGACATGGAGCTACCAGTGTGCTTGTCTCCAAACTCTGGGGTGAAGACAAGATGGGTGTGCTTTGGGGAAGGCCCCCTCTCTGTATTCCCAAGACATTCAATGGAAATGGGAACATTTGCAAACAAGGGCTCCAAGAGAGGAGCTGTGGCTGTGCAGAGGAGACTTGCTGACCAGTGCTGGTGTTAACAGGGATGGACACTGACCCAACACCAGCATCCTTTGGGCTGGCACTGGTCACTGCTCATCCACACTCACCCACCAAGGTCTGTGTGGCCTGGAGAGAGTGTGCCCAATTTGTTTTCCTTCTGAGGTCTGTGCTGATACGTAAATCCTATCATTCCACTTCATGAGAAAATGCTTTGCAATCCCAGGAGTGCTTTCATAGAAAGAGGACACTTAAAAATATTAAAAAAAAAACTCAGCAGGATTTCAGTTTTTTGTAAAAGAAAACATGACTGTGACATATTGTCCAAGAATCAGGAATCATTTTTCTTTGATGCAAAATTGCTTAGTCTTAGAAATAACATTTGTATGCACTTTCATGCAGATAGAACCTGGATTTTAAAATTATCCAGCTTTTAATATTGCAGGTGTAAATTGCACTTGCAAATCATTTTGTCTGCAAACTGCAGCATTTCGTATTTGATTTCCTGATTTCCAGTGGCTTCCCTAATTTGTGTCAGTCAGTTATTTTGATATACAGCTTTGCAGGCACTACTATTTCAGGAATAAAGTTGCGGTCCCAAAGTTTTGAACCCATTTCTAAACATGTGATGGAAGTGAGGAGCTAGGATGTATAGCAAACCCGCTGTCTATTTAAATCTTTTGATACCATCTTCCAGTGTGAGATCAGTGCTGGTTATCATGGTGAAAGACTTTATCTGTGGTATCTGTTGAGCAACTTGACCTCACCAAAGCAAGAAGCTGCAAGATTCACGGTTGTGTTTGTGATGCATGTTCTTGTGAATCACATTTTGTCAGTCTCAGTAGCAAGTTTGCTCCTTTAACAGCTTTATTTCCTATTACCTCGATTTACCTAGCTGTGTTTTCAAAATCAAGCCTATTACCTAGCCTGAAGTTACCAGCTGTCTGTTGTTTCAAAGTGACTATGGGGTGTGGGCATTTCATAATGAACTCTGTACATGTGTAGGCACCCACACAGTCGAAGTCCTGGGTTAGTTCCTCCCCACCACCACAGAAGATAACATTTTTAAATTCAAAGCTCTTGCATGCTTTTGGGGAAGTAGCTGATATACTAGCTGAGTAGTAGCTGAGATGTAGTGAACTCAGCTGAGGTGAGGTTATAAAAACTAAGCATTTTGAAGTAAAAAGCCTTTAAAAAAAAAAAAAAAAAGAAAGGCAAAACATGCATAGGCTTTAGTTTCTTGGCAGCCACATAGAGCTTGCCAGATTGATGTACTGGAAGCCAGAGTTTTGTCATTACCCTGAGGTGTGCCAGGACATGTCAGGGCTCAAGGTGGTGGCAGAGCCAACTGCCCAATGCCTTCCAGCTTCCCCAGCATGCCTCATCCATGGATGGCAGGACAGGAATATGGCTCTTGTTCAGACATTCTGGGACCGTGTTGACATTTCCTGGAAGAGGAGCCTGGAGGGCTGGCATCACCTGTTGAACAGAAGTTAAATGGAGACCCCATGTTGTGCCATGAGAACAGAGGTCTCCCAGCATTGCTGCTTCCTTTGTGCTAAAGGGAAATTCAGCCCTGTAGCGGTAACTCTGTTAAATTCAGAGCACAGTAAGGGTGTGGCTCTGTTAATACATCACCAAACTTCACCCAGGTAGTTTTGTGTCGTTGGAAAGTTGTTTGGTACATAGAATCATGGAATAGTTTTGGTTGGAAGGGATCTTTTAAAGGTCACCTAGTCTGACCCCCTTACAAGGAGGAGGGACACCTTCAACTAGAACATTGCCTTGAACATGATTGAAAGCAATTAGTCAAACCTAGTTATTATAGGCCTAATTTGTTGATGTATTCATAGTTTGCCTACATGTTTTGCTTAGTGTCTTCTGTTATTTTAACAGGGTCGCCATGTTAAGACTGGGCAGCTGGCAGCAATCAAAGTGATGAATGTTACTGAGGTGAGTGCAAAACCAAAAATAATAAGGTCATTGTTAAGCAGCAAGGAAAAATAAATAATCAGATCATGAGAAGGTGGACAGTTCATGAAAGAAGATCCACTGGTATAAATCATGGTTCCTGAGCACCAGTTTGTGTTTTATAAAGTACTATGTGGTGTTAACCATATTTTTTAAGTGTGGCCAACCAGTGGTGACAAAGCTATGAGGGGGTGGATTGCCATATATTTTGGTGTGTAATAATATCGAAGACAAGAAGTCCCTTTCTGCTTATTTCTAGTTGATTATCTGCTTTCAGGTTGGAATTAAATATTTCCTGTATCTCTGCACAGCCTCTGCTGTGTTTCATCACATCCTATCCCCTTGCATGCCAGCTGTTCCTCAGAGTTGTGCCCTGACAGCCAGCAAGCAGGAACATGTTAGAAATGCAAATGCAGTGCTTTTTTATTGTGATCTGACAGATGAGGGAAGGAGACAGTTTAATTGGCACTGTCCCTACTCACATTTATAAATGGGTGTCAGTGCTGAAACAGGGTGTTGGAAAAGTTGCTAAATATTGGGTTTTGTCTCTCCTTTTAAGAGCACAGCCGATAGTGGAGCAGCTTGTGGTCCTTAAGACCACATTAGCCTGAGCCCCAGGAAGGTTGGGGAGACTCACTGCTTCTTCTTTTTGAGTCTTCTAGAAGTCTGGTTTGGTAGGATGCACTCAGACTCACTGAAGACCAGGTCCCTGTTCTGTCACTCTGGCACTGTGGATATGGAGAACAGAAATCCAGCTCCTCTTGCGATATGATGGAAGGATTATCATCTAAAATTACAGCAAACAAACAAGCCAAATCATCTGATTCCTTTGGGCCAGGTCTGCCAGTGGTTCATCTACATGTGGTGCTGGGACAAACACAAGCAAGCCTTACCTGCATTTCCATGTGTCTTTCCATTGTCGTGAAAGGCAACAGACCAAGTTGGTGTCTGCATCAGTCCTGTCACGTAGAGCAGGTCCAGGACACTTCTCTCTGTTGATGGTGTGGGAATCCAGCCCTGAGCAGCAAGTGGTCTGAACTTGGATGCTACTGTAATGTACAAAGCACATCTAAGGGCTGGTTTGACCCTGGCTGCTGTTCTACAATAGGTATGTGTAGCTGCATTGCCAGTTTTGTAGTGAGGGTGCTTTTTTTCTAAAATGAGTGCTACATTAGATCGGTGGGATTTCTGCTTTTAGGTCTGTAGGTACATATATCATCGGGTGCTTTGACTTTAAAAAATGGCAGTCACCAAACATGAGGCTGCTGGATTTTGGAAAGGAGAGTGGATATGGATTGGGTGCTAATCAGATTTCTGAGATGAGAGCACCTCCCTGCCTTGACAGAGGAGGATCCTGGCACAGGCTCAGAAGTTAGCCAGATCTGCTCTCCTGCTTTGCTGGGTCAGTCAACAGTGCAACAGTGTGTGAGGACTGCTTCAAGGTGTAACTGATGGATTGTCATGTTAACACCAGTGACAGTCTCTTGCTTGATGAAACAATTGAAGAAAAGGCTGCAGGAGGGGAACCTTGGAAAGATTTCTTCCCCTGTGCTATACATAACATAGTCTCCTTTGTATGCAAGCAACAAACTGTAGCATCCAGTAATGCCTACTTACATGCAAACAAAGTTTAAATAGAGGACAACTACATGGTCCCACTTCAGGAATCACCTTAGTAGACTTGCAGGATTCTGAGAACAAAACAAAGCTGTTCAGGTCTGATTTGCTGCAGGTGACAGAGCCACATCATGCTGGGGAACCTGTCCTGTTGTTTGAGGGGTAGTGATAGTAGGTCGTGCTGTTTTCACATTGAGACCCTTCATGGGAGGGTGAGGAACATGTGCAACTGTCAAAGGGGTTTTCCCTGGTGCTCTTCCCCCACTTAAATCCTGAACAATTCCAGCTCAGCTGTGCTCAAGGGTTCCTGCTTTCTGGACTTGGCACAGGGTGAGTGCAGGGCTTTCTGCTCTTATTTCCTAATGCAGAGTTGGCTGTATTCCTGCTGCTAGGGCACAGGCTGGCATGTCTGGATGCAGTCATTTATGCCACTTTTGCTACTTTTGTTCACCAAAAGATTCTGATTCGTTCACCAAATCTACAGGATTTCTTTTTCCAGTAAGAAGTCATTTCATCAGAAATTGCCTGACCAGCTCCAGCTGTGATTGTTCAGATCTGGGGCACTCCAAGAGCTCAGCAAATGTGCCCTTTGCTGTCATGAGCTGCAGCCCCAGGCTGGTTTCTTAAGCACGGCAGCAGGATGCTGTGGTCATTGTGGGATCCTCTGGACATCTGTCAGGAAGTGCTGCTGTGATGAGTTGCATGAGGGGGTGGGGGGAGCCCTTTGAAATGGTTAAAGGGGAGCTGATGACAACGTGCCCTCATGTGCCTCTCCGTGCAGGCTCTGCTTCCTGTTTTTTGACAGAGCCAAACCAGCAGAGTGTTTGCAGAGAGACTGGATTCTTGCTGCTTGTCTCTTCAGCTATGGGTGCAGGTGATCAAAGAGCTCTTCTCCAGCACATCATTCTCCATCTGTCTTTGCTTTCATTCTTCCTAGAGAGAAAAATAACATTTAAATATGAAGCTTGTTGTTAGACCTGCCCTAGTACTAAGGGGTCTCTTGGTGCAGTATTTATCAGCTGATGATCTTGTTTCCAACTGCGGTCAGAAGTGTGTGTTTTCTAGTTCTAATGCCATTGCAGATAGGCGCACAACTTCAAAAACAGCCTTTGATCATGAACCTGTCATCTCTGTGCTCGCAGCCATCTGTGCCCAGGAACACTGGTTTGTGAAAGCAAACATCTTTTTGCACCTGCACATCTGCGAGCCTGTTTCCTTGAGCAGCATTATTTATGGGCAGGTTTGTAGACTCCTGAGAAATGGGGCTGATGGTAATGCTGGCAGGAGGGGTGGTAGGAAGTGGAAATTCTGAGTGTGGGCGTGCACTGAGAAGCTGAGGATGCTTTTGTCCCCAGTCACTGTGCTTGAAGGATGTATGTAGCACTGAGGCTTGGCAAGTCTGTGTTCAGTTCCTGGGCAGGCCTCATGATATGGCCCATGGGGCACAACCACTCACGTTTACTGTTCTGCCTTGATTTTTCCATGGCAGAGAGTATTTTTTCCAAACCTCACCGAGACACTGGGAGGCCAGAGTGCATTTGTCTGTGACATGCCCAGCTGCTGTGCTGCCCTTCATCTTACAGACTGACCAGGACCTGAAGCTCAGCCCGCTGTCTGCTCCAAGCAGCATCCTCTCCAAGGCGTTCAGCTGTACTGGGCGGTGTTCCTTGGGCTCTAAAGGCTCCGATGGGCAAGGGAAGGAGAAACAGGTGCAGGGAGGGATCAGGTTCTGGCCTTCAGTGTAAATAAAGACACAAGAGGAAGAAGGAATTGCATCTCTCAGGTTCTAGGAAAGGTGCATTACTGTGTACAGCTCGTCTTGCTTTTGGCACTGGGTGTGGAAGATCTTGTGGGGTATCCTGGTTGTGTTCAGCCATGTGGACAGCCATGTGCTTGGTTTTTTTTTAAAAACATGGAGGTCAGATTGCAGAGGAATAGAACATAACTTGGATAAGAGCTTTAGTTCCAACATCCAGAAAATTAATTGCATAAAGGAACAAGAGTTGAAAAAGAGGCAGCAGCTATGAGGAAGTGGTTGGGATCTGCCAGTCCCCAGACGGGAACTTTGTGAAAGCTACAGGGTGCTGCTGAGGGCACAGCAGGGAGCTGGGGTGCACCGGAGCAAATTTCATGTAGGTAGGCAGAGTTAAAAAACCCAAACCCTTCACATCTGTAAATACTTCAAGTCATTTGGAGAAGACCTTTACTGAAGATGAGTGTTGCCCCTCTACATGTTTGCAGAAGGAGTGGGCAGAATGCAGGAGCGATAGCAGAGGAAGAAAGGAGTTTTCCCCGTTTGTTTCTCTTTCTGCCCCTCTTCCCTGAAGATCCAGAAGCTTGTGTAGATGACAGAACCCTTGAGGTCAGATGCAGGATGACAGTTCCCATGTCCTCATTCTCTGCCTTCTCCCTACCTGCTTGTGTCCACCCTTTCATGTGCACTGTGTGGAGTTCCAAAGGGAGTTGAGCCTTGTATCCCTTCAGCACAAGCACTCGCCTCCCTTTGATTGTGCTCTGTCTGTGTACAGAGAATCCTACCCCAGAGGATTTCCTGCATGCTGTCTGGAGTCAGCTCCCATTTCTCCTGGACACTCCACGTGCTGCACCGGGCTCCTCCTTAGCCTCACTAATTCAGTCATACAACTTCCAGGGCTGTATCAAGCCAAGGATTAAGGGTCCTCCTTTCTCTCTAGCTGCAGACAAAAGATAAATGAACTATAATATGTGTGCAGCTTGAGTGCCTGTGTTCAACAAAGATTATGATTAAACCTGAAGGAGCTCATTTAGCTTCGACTATAGTTATTTCATGTCTCCAAAGGCTTAATGCAGTTAGGCTTTGGTCCGGTAATGTGTCTCCTGGGTGTTGATGTTACTGGGGAAAACTTACTGGTCCCTTCTGTTGGGAATGATTTTTGTGCGGTCAAGTTTAATAAGACACACCGTATGCATATTCTTGAGGGAGTTTGGCTTTAGCCTGTCAGGCTTTAATGTGTTGCTCCAGATAGAAAGGTCAATGTGTCTGGCTTTGTAAGCAGTCCATTATAGTGGTTAAAGAAATGCTTCAATGGCAAAACTTCTGGAAAATAGAGGAAAAGCACAAAAAAATGTCCTTTGGGGCTGAGTTGTTCTTGCTGCTTCTTCTTTTTTTTTTTTTTTTTTTTTTTCTCCCTTCAGCTAGTAAGTGCTGACTGGGATGTTTTGCAACAAGGTAAATTAATTTTCAAGTTTGTCATACTCTCTTTAACTGATACAGGGATACCTTGCAGCACCACTCCTTTCCTATTAAAGTGAGTGAGATGGCAAAACCTAGGTGTGTTTCACTGGGTGTTGTGCACCATAGCAAACCAGCTCTGAGGGAGCCTTTACAAATCAGGCAGTTCTCTCTGAAAAAGGGCATCTCCTTCTAACACAATTATCAAAACTTGAGTTTCCATTAGTTGTGTTATGGTGCACAGTGTTGTATGAGCAGAAGAGAAGGTCTGCCCTGGCGAGATTGGAACAAGGACAAGGGAAAACAGGCAGCATGTGCCTGGAGGATGATGTCTAGGGGTATACTAGCCCCCAGCATGCCAGACTTTTCATGGATGGCTTGATGTTAGGAGGGGGAGGAAGCCCACGGTCCAGATAGGGCAGCCTCACAGCTGTGAGGAAGGAGCAGATCCTAACCCTGGCTTTCTGGAGTTTGATTTGTGGCAAGTCACCTCCTTCTTGGCTTTGGTTTCCTCCCAGCAGGACCCTCCACAGGGCTGGGAAGACAGATAGTCTGATGTGTGCACTCAGTGCTTTTCCAAGTATTTAAGTAATAGAGGGTTATGGACAATTTTATTTTTGTTTGAATCTGGTTAGTTTCTGGTTTAGTTTTATGAGTGCATACAGAAACCATAAATGGGGTAATAGGTCCTGCCTAAGCTCCCTGAGGAGACAATAGGCAATTTTTGCCTATTTATGCCCGAGTGAGGACTTTTTTTGCTTCTTTAGGTGAAGCCCTAGCAATTCATTGTTTTAGACCCATGGATCAGGGTGATTCAGTTGTCACTTTAAGAGCCATCTATTTGGTGCTGTTTCATAATCCCAGGGTAGCTCTGGTCCCAACCTCCTGCTCAAAGCAGGGTCAGCCATGGGATCAGACCAGGTTGCTCACAGTGCTTCCAGGTGGGTGTTGAGGCCTCCAAAGACAGAGGTTACTTTGCAGCCCTGGAGCTCGGGGATCTCTGGTCACCTAAGGAGCCTGCTGCTCTGTTTTGTTACAGAATGAAGAGGAGGAAATCAAGCTGGAGATAAATATGCTAAAAAAGTACTCCCATCACCGGAACATTGCTACATATTATGGGGCTTTCGTAAAGAAAAGTCCTGCAGGCCAAGATGATCAGCTCTGGGTAAGTGTTCAGTGTCATTTCTGCTCATCAGATTTACAGCTGCTTCTTTAGAGCTCCAGCATGCTTGGCTTCTCAGTGAAGCTCTGAAGTCATTGTTCTGAAAAATAACATATAAAAGAGAAAAATTACTTCTCCCTAGATGTCTTCCATCTCTATGATTTCCTTTGAGGATGGGCATAAAGTATGTTATGATACTTGGATTTGTGCTGTCATTCTGATTTGTTGCTTGAACCTTTTTTTTTCCAAATTAAATTCTTCTCTATTTTTTTTACAGAAGTGAAAGAGCTTGTCCTTTTTCCTTCACTCATTCTTGTTGGTTTGCTCTCCTTTTTTCAGATGGAAAATTAAAAAAAGGAAGCAGAGGAATTGGCAATAAAGAAAAGAAGAATAATGAATCCTTCAAATTTTTGGCTGCAGGATTTTTGAAGCTCTGCAGCACAATGAGGAATTTCAAATTTTTTAAAAATTCCCATGTTTTTCAGTGCTGTTAGCTCTTGTTTTTTCCAATTTTATGTATACTAAAAAGAAAAAAACTGTCTAAAACCTTCAACAGAAGAGGAGCATTAGTGAGGTTTTTTTATTTATTTAGCAGTGTGTGTGATTCAGGAAATGAGATTTTAAGTCACTTGGCACCCGAGAAGGCCACGTGTATTTTGCCATAGCTGGGCTGTGGTGGACGTGGGTGTTTGCAGGTGTTCTCTCTGCTGGCCCCCTGGCAGAGCTGTGGTAAAGGTGCCCTGTGTGTGTTTGTCTCCCTGCAGCTGGTGATGGAGTACTGTGGTGCAGGCTCTGTCACTGACTTGGTAAAGAAGACAAAAGGGAACTGTTTCAAGGAGGACTGGATCGCTTACATCTGCAGAGAGGTTCTCAGGGTGAGTCCTGCCAGCAGAGCTGCGCTGCTCATTTGCAACCAAAAGGCCTTTCCAAGCCTTTGGTTGCTAAAATAGGTCACTAATGAGCATTATTGTTTAAAGGTTGTGATCCATGGGGCTCATGGGTTATGGTTCTTGAGTTCAGAACAGCTTTGAGAGCCGGCATGATGGCTGCTTGACATCCCATATTGTTGTACTTAATCCTGTTTTCTGTATGAAGAACAGAAAAATCCTCCTTCCTCTGGCAAGTAGCCATCTTCTGAAATTACAGACACTGGGCACCTAGGAAAGTAAATAAATTTCCTGTTTTCAGTATGTCTGCCCTCCACATCAGGAGATCTTCAGTGCTTCAGCTGTTCATGCTTGTAAGATATTTCTGTCCATAATTCCTTTACCTGCACACACTCAGGAGTCTCTTTTCCATGCTATTAGAGGCAATGTTGATTAAACAGCATTCCAAAATCTTAAAGGTGGCTGTGCTGAGACAGTATTTCCCAAGACAAATCTTGGGGTATATTTCATTTTATGCAGGCTTAGGGCTGCTTTTTTTTTTTTTTTGGAAAGTACAGAGGATAAAACAATTCCCAAGTGTAATCTAGTGAACTAGCCTGGAAAAATAATATGGTGTTGGAGCCAGTCATTCTAAATTCAAAACCCATTACAGAGTTACTGATCCGTCTTTCCTATAATAGAGTTTCACATTTTTTCTAAATAATGGTAAGATAAATGTGTATTCTGGGAGTTAGAATTTAGATGGCATGCTGAAGTAATGCTTGGATAGGGGTAGAGCTTTGTTTCTGGGGCATAGGAGTTGAGAAATGTGCTCAGCAGAGAATGTTTGCCATCTTACAGGGATTTGGCACTAGCCTGAAGATTATGATCATTATATCTGGAAAGCGTGGGGTGTTCTTCTGCAAAAGAAAAAAACCTTAATGGTGTAGTCACGTTGTCCCTCACTGGTGTGTCTGTAATGTCTCTGTTAAAGCAATTGATATTAAAACATTTGGTTTATGCTCATGCAACTGAAAACTTGGTAAAAGCAAGGGATTGGAATTAATCATGCTTGTTTCAAGACAAAATGGCCCAGTTGTACATGGATTGACAGTGTTTCCTTCTGGAAAATTTACAATTTTCCAGAAATTGGGTAGAAGCTTTGTTTGAGGCCATTAATGTTAGAGAGGCTAAATGTTGTGAGTGAAGCATCCCTGGATTACTATAATGGATTATTTCAATGTGTTCCTTTATGTCTATGCTAGTTCAACCATGGGCAATTTTGAAATGCAGGAGGAAGACAGCAAATATTAGCTGATTGAAAACAATATTTACTGCATTTAAAAAGAGCTATGACATGGTACTTTTAACTTTCTCTAGTCCATTTACCACTGAATTTCTCATTTTGTTGAATGCAAAATTTAGGCCACTACAGCCATTCAGCTGCTGTCTCTGGTCTTCGTACAGAGCATTCTGCTTTGCTCTTTTTCTCTTTTGTTTGCTTTTAGTAAGGAGCATCCCTTGATTCTGAGACAGAAGTTTAAAATATTTCTACCTCGTTCTCTTCACACTTGACTCCAGAGATGCTCTACCACTGTCAGGCCTGTGGTGAAGAAGACAATCAAACTTATGGTTGCTGTCTTCTCTCCTCCCTGAAAATGTTGGTAGTAGCATCTAAAGGACATTCCTTATGAGTAACGACTGAAAAGGGTGAAAGTTTAAAAAGGCAACAGTGCTGTACTCAGGGTAATGTTGGGCAGAAAGAATAAGGCAATATGGATTTCTTTTAGGGACTGGCACATCTTCATGCTCACCATGTCATCCATCGAGACATTAAAGGACAGAATGTTCTTCTCACAGAAAATGCAGAAGTAAAATTGGGTAAGTTTCCTTAAATGTGTGCTAGAAACCTGTTCATCAGAATTTAGGATTTCCATCTTGACTCAGAAAGAACTTTCAATAACCTAAGTGCAGCATGTGTGCCAAGTATTGTTAATGGTTGTGCTTACAAGGTGTCTGTAATGTAGAAAGTGTTGAAAATGTAAAGTGCTCTGCAAGAGTGTCCCTCACAGCCTGAGGGCAATACAGGCAGTCACATACAGAACCAACCCAGTAAGTCACAGCACCATTAGGCCTTCACAGAGGATTCTGGGATGCAAAAGACTTCCAGAGTAAAAAAGCTGGGGGAACAAATTTTGCTAATCCATTTCTCTAAAGGAAGTGGCATTAGAGATTTGCATAAATCTAACAGTATGTGGAATTACTCATGTGTAAAGGCTACCACTGAATAACAGTCATCTCTCAAAAAAGTTGGAGGGTTTATTCATTTCCTTTTATTACTGTGACATGTCAGTGTTGACAACTTCTGACTTCCTAAAACTAAACTCAAATACGTATCTCTCTTGAGAAGGTCACGTCTTTCATGTTTGGAAAGACATCACAGGGATGTGTTTAAAGGAGAAATCTTAAGGGGAGAACTTCTTACTTGTGATGATCTTTACAGTCCCTCTTTCTTAAACTGAAAAAAATCACTGTAGAGTTGGAAAACAACAAGTAATAAACATGGCTTGTGGATGTGGGATAGGATGTTTGGTTGGAGTAAGTAAAAATAAGTACTTTAAATCTCATTATGGTTTAAACTTAAGGCAAAAACTTGGCTTCACTGAAGTGAAAGAGGGTTTTGCTGTCAAATGAAGGTAAGATTTGGCTTGTATAGGCTCTAAATCCTATGTACTAATTGTCAACTGTTCAGTCTTAAAACAGATAAGATGAGCGTGTTGTGTGTTTTTATAGTCTTGTATAGTTACTACTTCCACTATTCTTCACATGGTTGACAAAACGGTTAGACCTTTCTAACTCTGGGTAAAGATGAAACAGATTTACTAGGTATAGTGATTCTAAAAAAGAAGAAAAATAAGTTGTTTTCAGAGAGATTTAGCTCATGTGTCTTAAGGCAAAAAAAGCTGGAAATCAGAGAGGTTCTCCCATTTAATTTTGTTCCCCCTCAGTGTGAGAGTGTGCACTTCCCATCAGAAGCACGGAGCACAGAATGATCCCAAAGGTCAGGTCTTCTTCTTGGAGAAGGTTTGCTGAGCAGGCACATGAAATTACAGCACTACAAATGGTTTTGGTTTGCAGATAATCTGCAATGAGACAACATCAATGAGAAAATCTGCTCCTTGATGGTAACCACGGCGCCGTCTCCTTTCAGTCCTTCTCTCTTCCCCCTCCCTTTGTCTCCTCTGTGACTGTCACTCCAGTGCTATCCCAGTGGATCCAACTACTGTATCTTGGGGTTTTGTTCAAAGAGAAATACAATCACATAATTATTGGTTGTATGGACTCTTTTATGTTTGAACAAAACCATTTTGCTGTGCAGTCCTTATGAGAGTATCACCCTTTTCAGCACGAAGAGAACCACACGATTCACTCACTGTAGTGATCCAGAATGAGAATAAAGTAATAGATTCTCCAGTTTGTTCTAAGACAGTGTATGAATGTACGGAAGGGTTTATTCCAGGCACCTCAAAATGAAGTGATATGGTGGTTCTTTCCAGCTTTCACAAGTGGCTATATTAGACACATCCAAACTTGCAATGGGTGTAGATACTGTATTTTCTTGCAGTCTACTTGAAGACCTTGAGTCCTACTCAATGTAGCATTTAAATTAAGCATAAATTATTCCATAATGTCTTGTAGAGCGATTCCTCTTGCTGTAACCCACCAGGCAGATTTAGCATGCTGTTTATTTAATTCTTCTGTCAAAAAGAAGGGGAAAAAAGAGGGAGTTAGATTTCAATTATAGGATAACCTGTACTGGAAGAGCTCAGATTTCATATATATTGTAGCCCAGAGGTTTGCTGTTGGAAACAGTATGGAAGTGACCAAGCACACGCTCTGCCATGTGGATATGACTTTTTGCTAATTTCTTTACCTCTTTTTGGCTTTTCAGTGGATTTTGGTGTAAGTGCTCAGCTGGACAGGACTATTGGGAGAAGAAACACATTTATTGGCACCCCGTACTGGATGGCACCCGAGGTCATTGCTTGCGAGGAGAACCCAGATTCTACATATGATTACAGAGTAAGTGTTAGACACTCCATAAGGTAAGAAAACATGTGGGTTATTGCTGAAATCCTGCTCATTTGAAAAATTCAAACTTCCTGCGTTTTAAACCACAGTAACACTAGAACTGTACAAACAGAAATATTTGTAATATATGGGTGGAAGCTCTTTTTAAGAATGAAGTTTAACTGTGAGTATTTTTTCTGAATTTTAGATCATACTTTTATGATCTTCTCTGCAATAAAAAAGTACTAAGAAGGTTACAGGTTTTGATAGAAAAGAAGGGAAGAGAAGAGTTCCAAAGGAATACTTGAAGTAGTGTAATATTAATATGGCAAGTTACTGTACACTGTGGTAGAGCTGTTTTGCTCCATACTCAGCTGTGAATCTTGAGTTATTTGGCAGTAATTAGTATCTTTTTGCTCATTCATGAGCATGTGACTGCAAGTGGTTTCCCATCCCAGAATGATTTCTGGTCAGTGGCAGGGTGGCTGAGGTGAGAAGGCACCAAATTTCCTGTGCTTCAGTTTGTGAGCACTGCCTCTTGTCCTTACCATGCAGCATGGGATGTCTTTCTGAGCAGGTATCTTCTGGGTGACCCTGCAGTCACTCTTTTAGTTCAGGTGCTTTCCCTATTACCACTTTGTACCTCTCCTCCCAGCTGTGGCTTCAGAAATATTTATGAGAAGAACCTGCTATTGCTTCCATTTTTTAGTGATTCAGAGGCTGTGGTTCTCCCTTGCTGAGACCTTGTGTGCTGCAGTGGCCCAGTGAGGTCATACTGTTTGTGTCAGTCGTGACTAAACAATTTTTTTTTTCCATGTCATGCCAATCTTCTACTGAAACCTCAAGAAGTTAATCTCTTGTCTTCATTCCCTGTCCCCAGTTGATTTCCTAATCTGAATGTGTGTTTACCAGAAGATATAATCATAAAAAATGTGCACCCCTAATTCTTGAGCTTTCTTTGCCTTAAGTAATAATCCTGGTTTGTCTGCTTCCAAACAGATACTGCAGATAGTAATTTAAAACTGATCAGCAGAGGGGTTTGGAAGCACTTTTGCAAACAGTGCTATGGCTCCGAAGGTGTCTCCTTTCCCACAGAGACTTATACCTAATAAGATGGGCTAAGTAGCAGGAAGCTACTCTGTAACTTCTTGCTCTTCAAAAATACATGAACAACTGAAGAAGAAGAAAGGAGTACAAATATATCCTCATAAATATTTTTTGTATATGTTTGTATACACACTGAGCTTTGCAAACACTACTCCCTTACACCCATCTGCCTCTCAAGCTTTGGAACTCCAAAATTCCTTGTAGCCTGGATGTTTCTCTCATGGTTCTCAAAACCTGCAGTACTACCCCTTGAAGACTCCTAATTTTCAGTAATTCACTTAATAACAAGTCAGGATTGTGGATCTATGAAATCCCCACCACTTTTGTTGCTGAATCACTCCTCAGACTGTGATGTGAACTGGCTTTCAGCTTGTGTGAAGAGTTCAGAGCAGCTGGACTGAGAGGGCTCTGTTGATAAAATTAGATTTAGGTTGCTGGTCTGGGTATGAGCTGCTATTCATGTAATGGTTTATTCCTTCTAATATTTGAAGGTTTTCTGGCAATCTGTTTTTTTTAAATATAAGTTTTAGAGAAGCTCTGCAAGTTGGTTTGGCCATGTGCCTCTCATTTGGCTACATTTAGATGCAAAAAATAGTAAAATAATGCACGTGGTTAATCAACTGGAAATGTGTGAAGTTTTTACAGCCACTGATGGTGGTTGCAGTTTACCTTCCATGATCAAAACCTTGCCCTTGGCATCCAGATCAGCTGATAGGGAGCTTGCTCCACTCTGGTAACTGAGCTGAACATACACTGTGGCAGAAATCTGACTGTATGATGTACTCTTCTCTCGTGTGCCCAAAAACGTGTGACTAGAGACTCTGTACAACAAAAGTCAGACCCCAAGGCCTGACTATAATTCCTGTTCCTTCAGTGTAGAAACTCAGCAATGACTGCTCTGAAATAAGCATTAAGACCAAGAATTATTTTTGGCCAGAAGGAGAAGGGTGAGGCACTGCTGTATCTTGCTGCCTCATGAAAACAGATTTAAGACATATATTTAAACAGTGCCTGCTATATTCTGTCTGGCTCTTGTTTTTTGAATGCAGAAGGTCTGCATTTTGGGGCTGGCTGCTTAGATGATGGATCAGCTGTTCAGAGTTGCATGGGAAATGGGAAACTTCTGGCTATTAGCATGTTTCTTAAAAGCTCAGTAGGGAGTGGGAGGGAGCAGAATATTTGTCACTCCAAGTAAAACAACATGATCCAGGAGAGATCTAGGGAAACTGTAAAAAACGAAAAAAACCCATACCCAAAACCAAGAAGAAAACAAACAAACAAACGAAACAAACAAGCTTGAATGCTGCAAGCGCAATATGTATTATTTCTTTTCCTGCAGAGTGACCTGTGGTCTCTGGGAATCACTGCTATTGAAATGGCTGAAGGAGCGCCTCGTAAGTTATTTCATATAAAGGTGGGAGCGTTCTGTGTTAAAATAAGTCATGCTTGGCTACTGCACTGATGCACAGAATTCTGGTTCTGTTTGTATCTTTAAAAACATTCTGACTTTTTCTCATTTGGACTCAGTTGAATTCTTCTTCCTTTTAGACCTTTCAGTCTGTGTTTTGATTCCTTGCCTTCATCTCCTGGGAAAACAAAACTTCTTTTCTTAAAGCTCTTGTTAGCATCAGTTTGTTGATTGCTGTCTGTGGATACAACCAAGCAGTGGTGATTTATATGTTAGTAGAAAATATCGGCTGGAGTGGCTTTGGGTTTAGGTCACTAAAAAAGTGATGGCAGCAGAAGAAGGTAGGCTTAAAGGTTGTGTTTTTACTCTGAAACTCTCAGAGATTTTGGCATTTACTCATCTGTAATGGCTTTGATCTGTGACCACACTCTCAGCCTGACAGCAGATTGCCACAGTTTTACAGTCTGCTGCCCCCTCGCTCCCCCAGAGAGCCTCTTGCAGGTCAGGCAGAGATCTGTGGGTGCAAAGTCCTTGTGCATTTTTGTTTGCATGGGGGCCTGGTGGCTTTGCCCCAGCTCCTATGGAGCACATGGGATATGTGGGGTATCCCGTCACTGCTGAGAACACAGGAGCTGAAATCCATCATACTCTGGCCTGAGCCTAAGAGCACATAGGCTGTTTTTAAACAACCCACTTGGCTGTTCTCCCATCAGACTTGGTTTTTAGTGGGAGTCAGCTGGAGTTCAGGAGCACTTTCAGACCCTGTGCTTTAGCATGACTGACTTAGTCCTGAGACATGAGTCCATGGGGAGTTTCTTTGGGAGAGACTTTGTAATTTTGCATGCCAGTTCCTAATGTATTTGATGCTTTCCCTAGTTTAGACATGGAAGTGCTGTGGATTATATTCTATTGCCTTGTGTTTTGTTTACTGTGGTACAACAGTGTCTGGGACCCAGAGCTAGAAACCAGACTTCTGCCCCTCATTTCTATGGTATCATGTATTATTGAACATACCAAGGAAAAAGTCAAAGCCAGAATCAAATGCAAGAAACTATGGCAGGTGGAGGCAGACTGAGAAATTAATAGGAGGTAGGGAAGAGCCAGAGCACAGTCTTCTCACTTCTACAGGTTCTGTAATGCTTTAATCCATTTCTGTTAAGAGCATCACTCCTGAATACATAACTATTATAAGAAATCAGTCTCCAAGTAGTTCCTGTCAGTTGTCATTCAGTAGCTTTGTTTGGTGAAGGAATACCTTTTACCCTCAACATTTCTCCCTGCCAGATAGAACACACTCAAAATTCCATACAAGTGCCTGGGATAGATGAGATGTGATGGTATTTGCGTTCTGCTGAGTTCCTTGTACCTTCAACTTTCCACAACAGTAGCCCTAAAGAGAAGTACAGTGGGTTGGAGAGAAGGTAGCTTCTGAATGCAGGAATCTGTGGCAGATTTCCTGATAATAGTGCTTCTGTTCCCAGAGCACAGGATGGATGAAGTGTGTGCTCAGTCATTCTGCTCTGTGCACACAGTGCAGGTTATGAGTTCTGTGCTCTGTATCAGCTTTTCTTCATCCTGGGTTCTCTCATACGCCACGAACAATGTGGCAAAGAGTTTGGTTACAATGGAGCTTATAATTTATCTGAAACCCAAAGCCAAACACAATAACTAGATAAATATTTCAATCTCAGCCTTAACTTCTGTTTGTGTGCAGACATGCTTTTGTGTATGGGAAAGGTGAGCTTTTTTATGTCCTTCTGAAGCAATATATATAGAAAATATTAAGACAGTTGTACTTGTTCTTGCCTTGCAGCCTTTCTTTTGAATCTCTTTTAGCTGGAAATCTCTAGGTACTCAGAGACTCAATTTCTTGGCTGTAGTGTGAATTTGGTTGGCTCCTGGTTGGGTTCTGGGACAGATACTGTGATGTTGGAAGTGGAGGTTTTTGGAAGTGGGAAGTGAGGTCACAGGGGGTACGTGCATCCTTCCATAATTTGTGGTTTCCTTTGCAGCCCTGTGTGACATGCATCCCATGAGAGCACTCTTCCTCATCCCAAGGAACCCGCCCCCAAAGTTGAAATCCAGAAAATGGTAAAGAGATGTGTAAAAAACCCTGTGTTTTTGCTGCAGTGGGCTTAGCAGGGCTTTCAGCTCTCTTATCCAGAGACAGTGGTTTTGTTAAATCATGTAGTTATCTAGGAGGTGATTCCTGTGCTGTTTCTAAGACCTGAATTGAGCCAGGAAGGGAAGATACAGTTTACCTTTGAGAAGCAACACCTTTCTTTTGAACTCTGCCTAAACTGTGGCAGTTGTTTCATTTTAGTGTCTGTGGCTGAAATCGCAGGAAAAGCAAGGAAGGCTTAGATGTGCTGCTTGGGGTCAAGGCTTTATCAGAAAACTGCTTGGACATTGTGGGGCTAATAACAGTCACCTGCCCTACAGAGAAGTACTTTTTGTTTTAAATGAAGTGTATAAAGAAAATCTTCACCTTATCAAAAGGTCAAGAGCATTTTTGAAAGGCTTGTGTTGGCCAGATTGTGGTTTTGTTGCTCTGGATATAAATTCAAGGTAACAAGTCCTCTGAGAGGGTGGTGAGGTGGAGTTCACCTTCAGCACTGTGCTGGTCGCAGGAGTCTCACTGGTGGCAGAACTCAAATTGTCTCTCTCAGTTCCAGTGTAGAAGGAAACCTTGCAAAGTCAGTGCCTTCCACCACTCAGGAGTAGTGCTTGGTCCACAAGCTGAAAAGGATTATTGGTCTTTCTCCACTGTTGTTTCTTTTTTAGGTCAAAGAAGTTCCTAAATTTTGTTGAAAGCTGCCTTGTAAAGCATTATTTGCATCGTCCATCCACGGAGACCCTGCTGAAGCATTCCTTCATCCGAGACATGCAGAACGAGCGGCAAGTGCGCATCATGCTGAAGGATCACCTGGACAGGACAAGGAAGAAAAAAGGAGAAAAGGGTAACGTGCCAAAACCAAAATAAAGGACACTTCAGAGAGCATGTCCTCTTCAGATTTTGGCAGCAGAGCACAAGGCAGATGCAGTTGAAATACTAGAACTGGGAAAACTGAGAAAATGTTGTCCTTGATGGGGGGGCCACTTTGACGATTTCTTTGTCACAGCCTGGGTCCTTGATGGTGTTTTAGTGCTAAAGTCCTTGCAACCTCGAGTTATTGAGAGTAGCCCTGATGCTAGCAGGGAAGGGAGCAAGGACTCCAAGTGAAGTCTGGGTCTCTGCTTTCTTGAGTAGGGCTTCACAAGTGTTTGCTGGTCTCTCAGTTCATATTCCTGTCCCAGATCCAATTGATTTACCTGTTGGATCTCCATATAATTATCTCTTGTGAGTTCTTTGGGAGAAGCATGACTTCTTAAGTGTTTTACAATGGGGTGCACAAAAGAGACCTGAAGAAGACCTGCAACATCTTCTTGTATAATACAGATGTTACAATGAATCCCTTCCTTCACAGTGTATATGAAGAAAAAGAGAGTTTGGATTTTTTCCAAATGCCAGCCTTCAGAGCAAAAGCTAGTGCAGGAATGGGGGTGATACTTGTGAAAACGCCTGTGCATTTTTTTGCACAGACTAAGCACTGTGAGGATGAGGGACTGCAAGCATTATGGTGTTAGAAGATGTCCTATATATGCTCTGATTTGACAACAGGAATATTTGTGCCTAAAATGAAATTGCTGTTGCAAAGTAGATTTACTGACTCCAGTAGTAGCTGCAAATTCTGCCACCTCTTTCAGCTATGAATGTCAAAGCACACTGAAATGGAAAGATAGTGAGTTAGAATTTCCCACAAATGCCCTTGAGAGGAGTGGAGGAGTGCAAAGATAACAGTCACTTCTTCATAAATGGTTATATTTTGACCTAAAAATTATATTTTTAATCAAAACTCCCGGGAAAAGGAGAATAGTGTGGAATTGCCAGACTACACAGTTCCAAACAGTAACTTCAAAAAAACGAAGTCCCAATTTAGCATGCAATACAGCCAACAATGCAGGGTTGGACCAGTTTGAAATTATCCCGTAAAAACTGCCTTCATTTCAGTCTTGAAGAGAACTTTAAAACTATGGGTCAGCTTTTGAAACTTTGTGCTAAAACTAGTATTAGTTTTGTTTTCCTTTTTGCTTCCTCAATTATTTCCTTTGATATGAAAGGAAACATGGTACTACTGGTGGCCTCAGCACAGCCATGACAGAGGTAAAGAGTAGTAGAGCAGGGCAGTGCAAGCTTTTATGTCCTATCTAAATGTCTTTTTGAAGAACCTTTCTGGTGATGGTGCTGTGGGGGTTGGGTTTCTCTATGGGTTTAGCCTAATTTGTTTCAGATTATGGAAGTAGGTTAGTTTTGCAAATACAGTCAGTCACGGGAAAAGGTGGGTGTGTGTAAAGGGGCTGCCCTGAATCATTATCTGAACTAGATTTTGAATTATGTACATGGATATTTTGTCTCCCCTCAGCCTCCCAGTACATGTGACTATTAAATTCCAGTCCCTCCTTAGCATTCAGGATGAATGCTCAGAAATAAAGTTCAAGATCATGTCTCAAATAACAGCATCCTCCTCTGGTGTTTGTTTATTCTCTATTTTAGAAGAAACGGACTATGATTACAGCGGAAGTGAGGAGGAAGATGATGAGCTGAATGAAGATGAAGGAGAACCAAGGTTAATTTTATTACTGAAATAGAAAATTTGACTGCCCAAGCTGTTCTCATTGTAGGGAGATCTCCTCAGCCAGAACAGCTTTCTTAACGTGCTCTGAATCCCTAATCTCCTGGGTCCCCTTTGGTAGCTTTAACTGTTTTGTAGCTGTCAAACATAACTGCTTGTATAAAATGTCTGTAATAAGCTGCTGCTTTAGTTTCCTTGCAGTAGGGGGAAAACTCTTAAACGAAGGACCCAATAATCAGCTGGTTTGTAGCACACCAAGTGATTCTTGGCTGCAGCATCAACTGCTGGAAGTATATCATGACTTTCTAACACAGGGCAACAAACATTCTCAAAGCACGTTGTATTCTCTCTTTAATGCTTTATTTTGTCATGTAGAAACCTCCTCTTTGTTTCAGCTCCATAGTTAATCTGCCAGGGGAGTCAACTCTCCGCCGTGAATTTCTGAGGCTGCAGCAGGAGAACAAAAACCGTTCTGACCCTCACCGGCAGCAGCAGCAGCTGAAGGACCAGGAGAAGTACAAGAAACAGCTGCTGGCAGAGCGGCAGAAGCGCATCGAGCAGCAGAAAGAGCAGAGGAGGAGGCTGGAGGATGTAGGGGGCTGGCTTGTGTTGTTATTCCATGTCTCATCACAAGTGAAAAATGTGCCTGTAGGGAGTAGGCTTTGCAAGGCAAGAGGGCTGCGTTAAATTGTAAACGCAACCTGGATTGTAGTCTTGCACCCTGGGCAAACTGTGTCACTTTTGAACACAATGGTTTCAGATGGGCTTTGTCCTTTTCCAGCTGATAACCTGCCCTGAACTCTGTGAGCAGAAGAGGAAGGGCATTTTGCTTGAGTAGGTTTGGTGGTGGTAGCTCTGGCAGACAGGGTGAGAGATCCCCATTTCTTCCTCATACGCATTTCCCAGTTTGCAGTCTGTTGGTCTGGTCCAGAATCTCGGCCCTGCTTTTGTTTAAGATATTAAAAGACAGCTGGTTGCCTTTTCAGCTGCTTGACACTGTTGTCTTAAAGGCAGAGCTAAATCATAAAATCACGGAACCATTAAGGTTGGAAAACACCTCTGGGATCCAGTCTAACCATTAACTCAGCACTGACATGTCCACCACCGTATCTTGGTCCTAAGTGCCACATCCACATACTTTTTTTAACACTTACAGGAGTCATGGTTCCATTACTTCCTTGGTCAGTCTGTTCCAATGCTTGACCAGCCTTTCAGTAAAAAAAAATTTCCTAATGTCCAGTCTAAAGCTCCCATGGCACAACTTGTTTGTTCCCTGGGAGCAGAGCCCGACCCCCACCTGGCTACAACCTCCTTTTAGGGAGTTGTGCAGAGCAATAAGGTTCCCCCTGAGCCTCCTTTTCTCCAGGCTGAACACCCTCAGCTCCCTCAGCTGCTCCTCATCAAACCTGTGCTCCAGACCCCTCCACAGCTCTGTTGCTCTTCTCTGGACACACTCCAGCCCCTCAATGTCTTTCTTGCAGCGGCACAACACAAAAATCACCAACATGTCTCTTCTCTTGAGTGTCTGACAAAACTTGAGCATTGTGTACACACTTCAGAGCTGACTTTTGTGAAGCACAGTGCTGCTCCATCAAGATGGGAATGCTCTGGGAAAAAAAAAAATCCTTGCTTCTTGAAGTGTTGGGAAGACATTTGTCATTAGATTAGTTGCCAGCTGTCAGGGAGCTCTCACATGCTTCATAAATGACAGATCTGCCCTGGGCTGCCAAAAGGGCAGAGGTTTCACTTCAGGTTTGGCAGTCATGGTGGTGGCAGCTTGTTCCTGCCCACTTTTGTTCTGTTGTGTGTCAGGTGTCCACCCTTTAGTGACTGCAGAGCAGGAAATGGGCCTTATAATTTATGAGCACTGGCATCAGTAATTGGTGGGTACTAAAATAAAATAAAATAAGCAATGTTATTCCTTTGGCTTTCTTCCAGCACCAGAGGCGAGAGCAGGAGCTACGAAGGCAACAGGAGTGTGAGCAGAGATGGCCAGAGGTGAAGGTCAGTCAGAGGAAAGAGGAAAGGGGTAAAGAAGACAAAAGGGCTGTGGAAGATGAATACTTAATAGTATGTCCACAGATGGACAGAGAAAATTAGAAAAGAAGCGGGTATGAACAGAATGTTTGCTGACCGCAGTTTGTAGCTCCCTATTCTGTATCTGATATCTTTCTCAGTTCCCTGAGGGAGTTCCCATCCTCTGAGTCATAGACCAAAGAGGGACTTCACTAATGTATTTACTGCCTCATGTTCTCAGATTCAAGCTTCCTTTGAGTTAGCTTAGATGTTACTGAGTCACCCTTCCTTATCTACAGCAGGGACACTGCCTCTCCTGCTTTTGTCCCTGCTGTTTCTCTGTGCTGAAATGGTCTGATTAAAATTCCTTTACCCTGAATGCTTCCAACATCAGCCAAAACTAAGCTTAAATCTCCAGTCCCCATTTTGCATTCATGTTGTTATAAACGCCAGGACAAATTTATTGCCAAATTCAATAGTTTGGTTTATTAACATCCAAATCACAAAATTTAGAATCAAATTATAACAATTTCAAACAATAAAAACAAAACAATACGAACCCCACGAACAGCAAACTTACTTGACCGAAGTTCTCCCGGGAAAAGTAGAGCCAAGGGTGACCCCAGAGACACAGGACCTGGCAGCCTTGTCTCTAGCTGGGTTCACAAACTTGCCTACCTAAAGACCTAACTTAAATACACTTAGTTTTCCCTTCGGCAACTTTCCTCCCATTGTTTTTCTAATCATCGACCATTAACTTTATTTACATTAATTCCCGAAAGGGTCCCCGGGCACATTCAAATGCTAATGTCTAGAGTTAGTCCTTGCTTTGAGTAACTGCCGTAGAGGTGTGTGATGACCGGTGTGAGTCCTCGCTGGCACGTCTTTGCTGGCACGTAGCGTTTGACTTGTTGCGAGTCCAGATGAATTGAGCTGCACGTAGGCAGGGGCAAGTCGTTCTCACCTTCCATTTTTAGAACCCGGAAGATCAGGGAGGTGCTTTCCAGAAGTTCGTGAAACGTGCGAGTTGAGCAGACACATACATATCTTTATATAATATATATCACAGTTCCCAATCTATAATTATTTATAAAACATGAATTAAATAACCATATTTCCCACAATTCCCCCATTTCTTTTCTTTTGTCAATAATTTTAATTCATGTTTTGTATTTTACTTAATTGTTTTTCCTCCTTGGAGAAACACCTGATCAGCGATTCCTGAACCATGTTTGCTTTTTCTGCTTTTCTTCTATCTTTCCAATTCTCATGTCCTTGACTGCCTCTGAGTGCCAGCTAGTTACTTGTGCTTTAACAGGGGTAACTTTTTGGAGGAGCCTTAGGTCACAGGGCTAGCCCTTCACCAAGCGCACAGCCTGGTTCACACTCCCTAGAGTGATCTGCAGAAGCTTCCCTCTGTCTGGCCCAGCGTCTGTCGGGTTGCAACCGAACAACGGGGAAGTTTCTTCACGACAGCAGGGGCTCTCTGCTCGGACTCTCGGGGTGGTTCGGACGGCATACCTCCTTTTCAAAAATTCCTCACCGAGATTACTTTACTTGTTCTGGCACTACATTAGTTCGACGGCACTTCGTGGCTAACACTTGGGCCTTTAGATCCAATTTTCCCTTTAACCCCTTTTCGTATATTGAATACTACCCGGGATAATTTGGTTCTATCAATCCTAAACGTGTGGCACAGTTTAAGAATCGCATAGTCAGAGTCTGTTTTTCTTCAGAACACCTGGGGCATAACTCCAGCGGCCCCCCCCACCCCCACTTGCAGTGCACCACCCAAATTTTAAGACAATAATTGTATTTGAAATGGATATATGGATTGCAGGGGGGCATCTAGGTTCAGAGCAGCGCATGGATATTTCTTCTGCTATTTGTTTCTGATATCCTGGGGTTGGAGTTCTTTTTCTTTAAATTTTTGGAGCTCCGGATTCACCCTTCCTGATGTTCTAACACTTTCTTTCTGGTTACTCTTCTTTCTCTCAGTCCTCCTTGTCGGGTGGTTATTAAGTTTCCTTTGAGGCTCCTCTAGGCTGCAGCTTAATGTTTCCAGGGTGTTGGCATCCTCGGTGCAGCTGGACCCTCAGATCTCTGGGGGAAGAGATGACTTTCTATTCGGGGTTTTCCCTCGGGGCTGTTAGTTTCTTAACCCTGGAGGCGTGTGTCCAGCCTCTTTCAGCTGTTCGGATGGTTGTATCTGTAGTTAAAAGGACAAGAAAGGGTCCCTCCTAATGAGGGGTTAATGACACCGCTTTCCAAGCTCTGATCAGTACTTTACCTCTTGGTTGTATCTCATGAATATACATCGAAATCTTGCAACTTCCTCAGATTGAATTTACCTAATACAAAATTCTAAACCAGCCTAATACTACAAGAATATTGTATAAAGAGAATCCCTGTCATGTCTACTATTCAGAAAATCTGAATATTAGAACAAGTTATCTAATAGTACATTCACACCTTTACCATAAAAACAATTTTGTCCCTGGATCACTATGATTCTCACCTCACTATCTACCCAATGTACCATACCATCCAGAATTTTTCCCCTTTTTTGCACTGTTACAGGAAAAATCAGAAAGAAAATTTTTCTTCTTATTAAACGAGGTTTATACTGAAACATACAAATAATTCTTTTTACATCTTACTAATACTTCTGACAGTGTCTACTGGATATATAGCGAGCAAACAATAAACACTAAGACTACTCTAAATCCTATAGTATTAACACAGGTTTTAGCTTTTTAAAGAAAAATTCAGTTTAAAAAAAATCATAGATGAGCACAAACAATTTGGGCTTATTTTAAGAATCAAACTCAGCACATTCAGAGTGATTTGGCATACAAACAAACATTCATAAAACCCAGTATCCTACAATGCTCGGTGACAACAGCAGTTTCTAGGACAATCAGCTGTTAAGGTTACACACATCCTCACTCAGTTTCTACAGCCTCAGTGTAATGAGTCTGCACTGCTGCTAATTAACTGAACTACAAATTTATATTCCAGACCTCTACTCAGCACATTCTCAGATACACACAGCCAAAAGAAGGACGCAACTTGAGTGAGACAATGAGACCACCTTGTCCCTATTTTCGATGTGCACCCTGCCATGGCTATTCTCACTCAGCCTCCAAGAAGCATCTGCCTTCACAACTGCTTCTCACCCTTGCTTCAGCCACCCCTAATGATCAGCAAAATTAACACAATTCCAGAAGCACTATCGGACCTTTCAGCTCTGCTGTTAGCTTGATGGCGACACTTCTTATTTTGGTTTGTAATTCTACTGCCTCGTAGCAATTGTGACTACACTCCTCAGATCCTCCCCAGGACCGAAACTGGGCGGGGTTTCAAGCAGCAGCAGTACGGAGTTCTAACTCCGGGGAATTTACTAGAATTGCTTCATATTTCAATAGCTGGGATTCAGTAAGCCATTTAAAACATACTTTACCGGTTTTCTGGCTCCTGCCTACTCCTGTGTAAGAACTCTATACGCCGTGTGATTGCTAACATCCACGAAAAGCTGGAACTCCCGGTTAATATACCGGGGCAGTTCTCGTCAACTACTCATGCAGATCCGTCTACAAACCATTTCTCACAGACAGGATCAGCTGCAGACCCCTATTTCAGCGTGGCAAGATACAATCTTGCAGCAGTAGCTGAAGTGACTTCTTCACTTCATCAGAGAGCCAATTCAAACAATGAGTGAGCAGTAAGCAAAATTTGTACAAATTAAGAGAAAAACTTAAGACCTCACCCATAATCCTGGGGGAGTATTTTAACAAGACAGAAAAAAACAAAGCACACCAAATAGAAGAAACTATTACAAAGAGCAGAACTTACTCTGTAATAAACCATACATTACTTAAATTCGGAACTTAAAACCCAGAAAAGTTTTCCAAAGCCAGGAGTCACTGTAAACATCAGGCCCCGGTAATCAGACAGCTTTATCTAGTACAATTATCAGAACATTAACACTACTGCTTTTTACTTCAGTCTAAAAAACTTCACAAACTTAGCCTTTCTTAACAAACAAACTCGAGATAACTTGTGCTTAATTCCCAAAGTAAAGCTCCTGTATTTGCTATCCATTCTTGCGTATTGTTAAACTTAGATACACAAGCAAACACCGACTAAACTTAACACCGGTGACAAAATGCTGCCTCTCATACCTCACTTACTCTCCACTCCTGAAAACACTGGCACCAGGGCAACCTCAAGGTTCACATCCTCCAAATTGAGGAGCAAGTAAGAAGACATAATATCAAAGGGACAACACAAACTATCTCCTTCTAAGGAGTCAATAATTAAAATTAAGAATCCCGGTTCCCAACTAGATAAAATACATACAGAATAGGAACTGCAAAGAATAAAGAAAAATCCTGTAACTACCAACACAGAGAATTATACTACTTTCTTAACTTAATACTAGAATCTTGACTCCAATTACCATTCTAACACAGAAAGATTTAGTTTCTTGCCTCTCAACAGCCACTTTAATTTTGGCTTCACCGGCCACATGCTTCAACCTTTTGAAAGAAAAACTGAAACACACAAAACTCTTGCAGTACACTGTCTGCCAACACTAATGCCATATTCCTGCTCAAGCTAACAATCTGAATTCAAAATGTAGCAATTGTTTTAAACATAGACGAGCTACATCTACCATACTATCAACTTTTTGATCTGCACAAAATCTTCACGTGCAGCAGACAGACAACTAAAAGGAAGATATATTTTCAGCTTTTCAAGAACAAACACCTAGGTATTTCTTACGCATAAGTATAGCTCTCATTCTTGGTCTCTTCTCTCAATACTTTTATCCATTTTTGCTTCCTATTTCGCCTTACAGGGCGGTTTTCTGCCCCGGGCAGCCTTGTCTAATTACTTTAAAACTGCCGCTTTCCTTCGTCTCCCGGCAACCATGGACTGACTCGCCCTGCCGCTTGCGGGAAGGGGCGGGTTTCGTTCCATTCCCACGTTAGTGAAAAGAAAAAGAAAAAAAAAAACAACTCCGCCGATCTCGTCTAGGAGAAAAAAACTCTTAAAGCAAAATACACAACTCTAGGGAGTCTCTAAAATGTATTCAGCCTGAAGTAAAAGATCTACCACCACTAAGGAAAAGAGTAGGCAAGATTCCTTTTAATCTCTTTTCTATCTTTTTCTCCTTTTGCAGACTCACGTGAATTTTCGCATTTCTAATTTGCACGCTTCCCAACACCACTAGTTATTCTCTAATGCATTCCAATTCACCTTTGGTAATTTCTGTTTTGCTCTACTGTCAAATTTCTTACGGGAATGCTTCTTTTCCCCCATTTTTCTTCTCGGGCCATTCTTGCTCTCACACTAACTGTCTCACCCCGAATCCCTCCCGGGCTCTTCAAGATCTCCTTCGGGGGTCCTGGTTTTAGCCAGGGCTCTAACTGGTGTATACCTGTCTGGTTTATTCTTCTACCCTTCGTTTTCCTTACTCTTCTTCTCTTTTTCTCCATATTTTAGCGTCGGTGGCCGAGGTGCGGGGTCAGGACCAGAAACGGGGGCAGGATTCCCTCTCGGGAATCTCCTTGAACGGGAGGGAGGTTTCTGGAGTGGCCGCTGAGCTCGGGGCTCCGCATGGGTCTCGGATGGCAGTGTTAACTCTGCCCCTGAGAAGGCCGGGGAGGAGGAAGTGGTAGGGGTAGGGGCTGGCAGGACGGGGGCCACCGAGCCGTGAGAGAAGTTTATCCCGTAGTCCAGTTCATTCCGTGTTTCCCTTTCCTCAGAACACAGCTTTACTCGTACCTCATACCATAACAGAACATATGCCAATTCCTCAAATTCTCTCCTTTTCTTCTTCGCTACATGTTCCCACAGAGCTTCCCACGCCCATTCGTCAAAAGTACCAAACACAGGCCATATAATATTAGGTCTTATCTCCTTTCCTCCCCAAACATTCATACACAAATAAATCATCTGATCTTTAGATGCTCCTCTCCTAATTGGGCATTCTTGCCAACCTTGCAACAACTTTCCTAATGGACTTTTCCGAGGAATTTCAAGATCAGCCCTCGCTGAGGTTTCCCTTAAAGAATCCTCCCGATCTCTGCTGAGATCTGATCCCATACTCCCCGTGGCACAGAAGTTATGGGATACCAAAAATTAAATCCCGAGTTTCCGAACTCGATGCCGTTAACTTAATGATCCAGCGGATGACCGTTCCGTGGATGTTCGGTTAACGGCGGGGCTCTGTAACCGCCACCGAAAAAATTAAGCGACCCCCCTGGTCGCGGTCAAGAAGGCTTACTCGTCCCCGAACTCAAAAAGGGACGTCCTCTTTCTTTCAGGACCCCTGGTGACCTCCCCCACCCCGTCGGGTAGCACTCACACACGAAGCGAAATATCACACGTTCCAATCGCTTCTCCGTCGGTCGGCCGTGTCCCTCGCGGGAGCAGCGGAAACGCGACCTTAAGGTCCGCTCTCGCTTCGTGATAAATCACGTCTCATTCACACACACACTCACACACACATACACGTTCTCAAGCACTTGGTCACTCCCACTCAACCACGCTATACTTACGGTCCTTTTCCTGCGTGGATTCTTCGTGCACTTAGATTTTTACGAGTGAAACAATACCGCGGTTCCAGGGGAAAACCCCTGCTGAGTTCCCGAGCCCCCCCAAGCTAGCTTGTCCTAATGCCTAATCCCTTTGCTGTTGTGGGTTCTGGGTTCGTAAAGCCAGTTCGTTCTTCCGGACTTACCCGCTCTGCCAGGCCGCTTTTTACGGCGGGGCGCCCCCCGGTCAGAAGCAGGGATCCGTAGAATATTCAAAACTGGCCCCACGTTGGGCGCCAAAATTGTTATAAACGTCAGGACAAATTTATTGCCAAATTCAATAGTTTGGTTTATTAACATCCAAATCACAAAATTTAGAATCAAATTATAACAATTTCAAACAATAAAAACAAAACAATACGAACCCCACGAACAGCAAACTTACTTGACCGAAGTTCTCCCGGGAAAAGTAGAGCCAAGGGTGACCCCAGAGACACAGGACCTGGCAGCCTTGTCTCTAGCTGGGTTCACAAACTTGCCCACCTAAAGACCCAACTTAAATACACTTAGTTTTCCCCTCGGCAACTTTCCTCCCATTGTTTCTCTAATCATCGACCATTAACTTTATTTACATTAATTCCCGAAAGGGTCCCCGGGCACATTCAAATGCTAATGTCCAGAGTTAGTCCTTGCTTTGAGTAACTGCCGTAGAGGTGTGTGATGACCGGTGTGAGTCCTCGCTGGCACGTCTTTGCTGGCACGTAGCGTTTGACTTGTTGCGAGTCCAGATGAATTGAGCTGCACGTAGGCAGGGGCAAGTCGTTCTCACCTTCCATTTTTAGAACCCGGAAGATCAGGGAGGTGCTTTCCAGAAGTTCGTGAAACGTGCGAGTTGAGCAGACACATACATATCTTTATATAATATATATCACAGTTCCCAATCTATAATTATTTATAAAACATGAATTAAATAACCATATTTCCCACAATTTTGTAACCAAGACCATTTCTTGCTCACAAAAACAATGTAACAGAGGTTAATGTCAATGCTGAACCGTCATTATCAAGTCTGTCACCTTGGCCACAGTGTTTTTCTAATGTTTCAGCTGCAAATTGATTTGTAATCAAACAGAAGCATGCAGTGTTTGATTAAAGACCTCTGGTTTTAGTAAAAGTAAAAAGAACAAATACAATTTTCTGACCTACTGTCTAAAAAGCCAAACAGTGTTCGGTGCCACTTTATTCTTCCTGTTACTCGGGGTTCTGACTCTTTCTGTCAGCTCTGCTGGAATTGTGGTTACTTTGTTCTTTGAAAAGCCACAGTTTCCAGCAGGCAACTTGATTGTCCTCCAAGGCATTGTCTCTGAGGTTCATCACTCTCTGCTTTCAGAAGATGGAAGATGTGCAGCACAACAGGAAGATGCACCGAACCCTCCCCAAAGATCAGACACAGCTGCTGTCTCTCCAGCATGACCACAAGCAGAAGAAGAAGGAGCCTTCCAAGAGTTCAAATGCAGGGGTGCATCCTCCATCAAGCAGCACGAGCAAAGAGGTACTCTCTCAACCAGGGCAGTATTTTGGTGCTTTGTAGTTTCTGATGCTGTAGGAATGCTGAAGCAGAGAGCAGACTGATCTTTAAACCTACATCTGGAGCCTGACCTGTCTTACTAAACACTTATGCTATAGTCTTCACTTTCCATTCATTTCAGAGGATAGGGGAAAGGAAGAATTGTTCAGTCACTTATACTTGAGTTGAGAGAAGGTTTTGATTGGTGAGTGGAGAAATGAAGTTCTTCTGGTCAAGTAGGTGTCATTCCCTTGTCTTTCAAAGAGGCATGAAATAAGGTAATGCCACATGAGGTTTCATGGAGGTCTTTGCCTGATATTAGGGTTCACAGAATTGACCCAGGCACAGAATGCCATCCTGAGCACAGATCTCTGTGCCCCAGCAAGTAGGCTATGATGCCTTTTCTTGTTCCTAATGTCCCAGGATAAGGTATCATGGATCAGGGATAGCCACATATAGTCAGCCTGTACTGTAGTACATTTTCCTCCTTTGCTGACTCTGACAATATTTCTACCCACCAACTCATTCTTGTCACTGTCACCATATCATGAAAAGCTCTGGGTCCATTTTTATATGTTACTTCCTCATTCCTAGCTTGCTTTTTTATATAATCCCAACTGGGTAACCCAGTTGGGATTTGGTGTGTGATTTGTTTTGTCACTAAAGTCAGGGTTAAAAATCTTAGCAGCTCACAGGTGCCTCCTCAGTAGAAGAGTAGATGTGATGTTCTCTGCAGTCATGGCAAAGTATCTTCCCAAAATGCCCAAAGAGAGAGGCATGAGGAAAGCTCATACACATGTAAATAGGAGAAATACAGTACAGCTTCTTAACACCTTGCTGCTGTCCTTAAGCACATGCCATCTTTGTCATCTTCTTCTGTATGTGTGCTCCAACTATTCCCTGAGCTGAAATGTCCTGTATTGATAAATAGCTAAATGTAACTACTACGACTGGTGAAATGGTGAATTTCAGTAACTGAATAGAGTCTGCAAACAGCCAAGCAGCAACGTAAGGTCAGGAAAACAAAAGATATTAAGCTTGTTGGAGGAGCAGCTTGTGAAAACAAACGAGAGTAATTCTGCTTTAAGTACAACCTAAGTGTCAAAACCACAAATACCCTGACTCTAAAGGCTTTATTGTACTGATTGATTAAACAAATTGTTACTGAAATTTAAATGAACTGCTCTTGAAATCAGCATTTGTTTGATGATGGAGGGCTGGATCTTATTCCAGCTGAAAAGCAAATTGAGTGTGGACAGAGAAGTAAGCTGCTTTTTCTAAATACACAACAACAAAGTCAATAGAAAAGCTTCGCCTCTGCTAGGCCTTTAATGGGTGAAAATGCAACTCGGGTGATTAATTTATTTTCTACTTTATCATAGTTAGGAACAAAACTCCAATAAAATACTGTCCTAGATACTCATCTCTAGTTTTGGCATGTATTTTGTAAATGACTCCTTGATAGTAAAATGAAGTATGTTAGAGAATTTAGTGTGCAGTCACTGTAATTTTTAATTTAGTGGTGAAACACAGTATAATTAGTTGCAGATTAGTTGCTTTTTAGGTTCACAGCATGAGGCTTTTGTCATTATAGCTACAATATTCTAGTTTTAAGGATATTGTACAATATTATTTACTTAATCTGAGAACTTCTTGGAAGTCACAGAGACTTTTTTGTCAGCGACCATAACTATTTGCAACGATCTAAAAGTGCTTTAAAGCTGTGACTGTTTTCAACAGGCATAAGTCAGTGATTTTGCTCCTGTTGGTACTGATTTTTTCCAGTTCATTAGCCAGAGAGATGTCGGTTCTTCTGTTGAGAGGGACCTGCACGGGGACAGTGGTAGCCTACTCAAGAGTGAGTTTGTTTGTACTTTTTAGGGGTCCCATTTCTAGGGCCAGTCATCGATACACAGAAGCTCTGGAGAATGATTGTTTCAGTGAGACATTAAAAACAAACAAAAAATCCTAAAGCCATCCAAAGCCTCAGGTTTAGTGTTCAGGGGTGCAGAACCCTCTCTTGGGAGATCCTTGTCTTTGCCATTGTGCTTATCCTGTCCCCAGCAGGTCAGGACAACTTTCCCCTGCACATCTGTGCCCAGATGTGAGCTCACTCTGTGCTGTGTCTGGTCCCACCGGTACCAGAATGAAGGAGCTGAGAGGCAGACTCCAAGCTCGGGCTGACACTGCACTAGCTCAGAGTCTGGGTGAGGGTTGGCATCAGTTCTGGAAGCCCAAAGTGTCACCTGTATGAGTTTGCCTCTGGATCATAAAGCTTTCATGCCAGCTCCCCTTAGGCACAGAGCTGGGGGGTGAATTATCATATCTTGCTTTTACATTTTCTTCCTTGCTAATGGTAAAATTTGCCTTTCATTATTGTGAGTTGCAAGTAATAAAAGTGTGGCCTCAAGAGTGTGTTCACTGGGGTTAGAATTTCATGGTGTTTGGCTGTGGTTGCTTGTTTAGTAAGGAGGGGTTTTTTTAAGGTTTTGCTCTTCTTTTTTTCCACAATGGGGATCTGTGAGACTAAGTTATAGTCATTTTCCATGTCCTCAGCAGTTTCTAGGCCGTGCTAAGAATATGCTTACCTTTCTGATACAGGCAAAAACACAGAGATAAAGTGAGAGATACCATTAAGAATGCCCACCCTGACACAGATAAAAGGGTTTTTTTATGGCATTAATCTCGAGTTTACTGTGTAGAGTTGTTTCCAGCCTGCTGAATCAGAGGATATGCTAAAGATTTACACTAGAGGATGAGAATTAGTCATGTTGAACAGAATTGAAAAGAGTAGTAGGGTCAAAACCACAGGATAAAGACTTTTGTAATGAGCAATGCCCTCAGGAAATTTATTCCTTCTAGATCATGTTCCTTAGTCTTTCTCACAGTACAAGTAACATACCAAAACACAGTGTTAAAAGTGTTTTAAGGCAGAAAGCAACATGCAGTAATGTCAATGCTGTGGAAGGGGGTAATTACTGCACAGCAAAACAGGCTGCATTTTGTCAAAGACAGGTATAGACAGATGATTCATCCCAGCTAAAATCCCAGCCTGCTGCCAAAGGACTGGCCTAGAATACAGCAGATGGAAACATAGACCCTTCTCCTTGCTGCAGCTTGGAAACTTGCTGGAAAAGGAAGGGTTGCAAATGGAGAGGAAATAGTGTTTTATACCGTGCCAGGGCTGTCCTCCTTGGTGGGAAGGTCTGTCAGAGGTGGATGTGGGACAGCACCCAGCCCGCAAACCTGGGGCTGCCTGTGCAATGTGCTGCTGCTTTTGTCCTCCCCAGGCCGAGGACCGAGCAAAGAAGAGTGACAGCATCCAGCCCTCCCTGCAGTGGCCAGCAGCGCTGGGACACGAGGCCACCCCACAGCCCAGAATGGGATCCGGGAGCAGCTCCAGCCCCTGCACCCCCGCGCCACAGAGAGCCCTGGTAGTGCAGGTACTGCTGCCCCGGCTGGGGAGGAGGGCCAGGGGTGCTTCCAGGCAGGACAACCCATCAGAAACAGAATTCCCTTCTGGCGCAAACGACTGAGACCTGTGCAAACCGGCTTTGAGGTTTTGTGGTGCCACCTCTGCCGCTGAGCTCTGTGTGGAATTATATTTAAGCCCTGCAGATCAGGGTTAGATAAAAGTTATTTTTTATGCTTGATGCCTGAATGTTGATTCCATGAAACTCCTCTCAGATGTTTCACAGAGAGTCTGAGTGACAGTGCCGTTGCAGTCCCTGGATGATGTATTATTTATATGGTGCCGTAAATGTATATGGCACTTCACAAAACAAGTCCAAACCTGAACTTTTTATGAGTGAAACTATGTAAAAAATAACGATTTTTATTGATCTTATGAAATAATCTGTAAGTTTGTGGAGATACAATAAGGAGCAATGCAGAATCATATTTTACCTCTGGATAGAGCCCAGAAAATCTAAGTCTTTTAAAACTTCAGTATTAGAGGTAGAAGTGGAATCTAAACAGTACCTATATAGTGAAAACATTCTGATGAAGTTCTGCATTGGAATCCTTCTCTTAAAACATTTTAGCTCCTGATGTTTTTGCCAGTTGTGGAAGAAGTGGTTCATGGTTCTCATAACGCGCCCAAAAATTGTGCTTCCTTTCAACATCCTACTCACAGTGTATGAAGGAAGTAGCTTGGACTGCAGGGATTTTTTTCTCCAGTCTCTTGTGAAAGGACTGTAAGGTGTGCAGTTGTATTGCTGGTACGTTTTACATAGTATTTAATTTTTGCATTCATTCATTCATCACCTCAGAGAGGACATACAGTCATAGCACTAGTTTTATTCTTGCCAGCTCTCAGTTTCCACTGGACTCCTGGATGCTTGGAGGGGTGGATGGATGGACAGTTTTTGTATGCATCTCTCCAACTACTTCTGTGGGATTTAGCTACAGGAGACTGACATTCAGATCAGGCTTAGGCATTGTTTGTGTGCTGCTGTGGCATCTTACGACCTGATCTCTGCTGGGTCATGGGGTCAAAGAGGGAAGGTCAGACTGCAGAGGAGGGTGGGTTATTGGTTGCATGCTCTGCTTTCAGAGTGTGTCACGCTGCCTCACCAAAGCAGCAGCATGGGCCTGTATGCTTCTTTGAGCATACCTGCAATTATGGGTTATTATTATGAGATCATTGTATTATCCTAAATGTTTCTTAAACTCATTGTTGATTGTGCTTGGCATGAGCTTCAGGTGAACATCCTGCCTGAAAGGTCACAGAGTCATAGGGTGGTATGGGTCAGAAGGGACCTCAAAGAGTCGCTTAGTCCAACCTTCCTGCCGTCAGCAGGGACATTTTCAACTAGATCAGGTTGCTCAGAGCCCTGTACAGCCTGGTCTTGAATGTTGCCAGAGATGGGGCATCTGCAGCCTCTCTGGGCAACCTTCTCCAGTGTTGCACCACCCTGATCGTACAAATTTCTTTCCTTGCTTTCCTAAAATTCAGGGGTTTGACTTTACCCTTTGCCTGGGCCATATCCTTCAGGACTGTTAACTCCAGCAGTGTGTAATCACTGCAGCCCCAGCGGCCTCCAACCTTGAATTCACTGATTAGCTCCCCTGTGCTGGTGACCCTCAGGACCAGTATTGCATCCCCCCTCGCAGGGCTGTCTATCACCTGGCTGGAAAGTTGTCCTCTGTGCATTCTAGGACTCTGCTGGATTGCCTCCAGCTCACCATGCTGCTTTCCCGGCAGACACCAGAGTAGTTGAAATTCCCCAGCAGGATATGGGGAAGCAACTCTCCCTTATGCTGCTTTGGTTTGTGCCCTGGAGCGAGTCTGAGAGTCTGGGAGGTGCATAATAGCTGGCTCTTAGTGTCTCTGAGTCAGAGCCTCCCTCTGCTTTTCCTCTTCAGGTTGCTTTGCTATTTGGTGATGATGGAAAAATCATCACCAAATAGCAAAGGCAGATGTTGTGAGCAAGAAAGCCTCATTTCACCTGATAGCTTTTACCTGGAAAAATATTTATCTGTGTCTTTTCACATGCTTTTTTTCCAGGGCCTGTTTATTGTTTCAAGTCACGAGTATTGTAAGTGGGCTGAGTTCATGGCCTGGCTTGCAGCATAAAATCACTGGAGAGATATTGCAAGGTCTACATGAAGGACATTTGTGTCTTCACCTTGGGCAGAGGCTGGCAGCTTCCCTGAGGCAAATATTAGCCTTGTAATAGCATCTATAGCTTATTGCAGGGCATTTGGGATTCTGCAGGAGTACAGTGGCTGTACAGAGGATAGTCTTGCCCTGCTTAGGTGCTAGTCCTGGGATGAGAGGCTGCTTCACCTGGGACAAGTGATCATTCCTCTGCACCCTGTCAGTGCTTTCTTGTTTTGTATCACATCTCTGAGCTGGTGAGGGTAGTGGTGAGGAAGGAAGCAGTATTTACCAACTTCTTTCACAATTCTTGATGGAAACTACACAACAAAAAATGTATGCTGTTTAGAGTGATGGTGTTACTTAAGGATAACAGCAGCAAGGAAAGCACAGTGGTTGCAATGCGATTTCTCTCCCTGCTGAGAGGTGCCCTCACAAGGCAGAGCTCCAGCTGACAGTGCATGTGGACAGGGAGAAGCCAATCTGTGCTGCTGCCTGCTGTGTTCACATGGAGACCACGTGAACTTCCATGGGTAATTTATAAATCCCCTGAAGGGTTATTTTTCCCTTTGCTGGTTGGGAGCAGCTGTTGATGCTAATGGCAGCATGTTTGGACATGCTGCCTGCATTAAATGGATGAGGTGTTTAGGCAATACAAGTGATGGGTCAGGTAGTCACCTGGAGATTAAAAGACACAACAATGAACTTGCAAAGTTCAGTATGTGTGTGCCTAGTTGATTTAAAATAAAAGTGAACTGTGGAGTTAACATGAAAGCTGAATTCATCACAGATGCTGCTGCACTGAAGAACTTCCAGCCAGGTTTGTCAGAGAGGGATCATCTGCCAGCACTACTCTGCTTGGACAAAAATGATTTCTTATTTTCAACAGTCATATTCTGTGAGATCTTTTGGCACATCCTGGATGCCCAAAACTCTCTCAGAATTATTTCACTGAAAAACTTTACACAGCTCCTGAGGTGAAAGGAGCATGATTTCTTAATGCCTTACATGCTATCTGTTTGCTGAGGGAAATGTGAGATGCGACCTGTTCAGAGTGTACCAATTCCACCTGCTTTGCACCAGGTCTGTGTTTGCAGCAGTACAGTAGCAGTTCTGGCTCTCAGGTTGTGGTGGTATGGGATGAGCTGCTATGGACTGCCTGCAGAATTTCACAGAGCCTTCTTGAACAAAGTCACTGAGTCTGATCTTCTGCCCAGCATCTCCTGTAGCCTGACTAGTGGGAAAATAGAGCTCACATCTGAAATAAGCTTCATTCTTGATTAACTCTTGTGGTTTTCCTATAGGATTTGCTAGGTAGATCTTCTCTATTGTGTGGGCTGATGTGACTGAATCAGAATTAGAAGACTAACAATATTACAAGAGCTAGCTGTGTGTAAAGCCATGGGCTGCCCTAGTATCCCAGAGTTCATCTGCTCAGAAGTTTAAGAAATTCTTTTTCTTTATGCTGTTTTCTAACAGCACTTGAACTTAGTCTCCTGCATGTAGATTCAGTTCAAATTAGTAAGTTGGGCATCCTCCAAAAAGCAGTGCAGCCTGTCTTTTTAAAACTTCCTGCTTCTAAATGGTTTTAAACTAACTCTAGTAATGAGTCTTTTGTGCTATATCACCTTATGTTATAATTTCGTGGATCAAAGTATTCTTTTCCTTAGCTCTGTTACATGTCCCTTTGTGGTTTGAAGGCACACAGTAGGTAACACTTTTCTCTGCCAGTGATTTCTATGCATGACGAGAGCTGCTATTCTTCAGATACTACTTACAACAATTTAAGGTTCAAATCTCAGAAGTTTAGAATCATTGTTGGATGTGGGGGAATGCGTTTAAATTTTTTTCCCCGATACAAACCTAAGGAGAGTGTCAAACACTGATTTTGGGGGTTATCTGGGTTGGTTTTGGCCTGCTAGTGGAAGCAGGTGTCTGTTCCTGGCTTTACACAGAACTGGCATACTGGGCAGAGTTTGGATTAATTCAGTCACTTTTATCATGACTCAGCAAAGCTTATCCACGCTTTTAAACACAAATAGTTCTCTGGGAATCAGCAGGACTCAAAGGTTGGAATTTATAAAGAAATATATGTATCTTGTTGCAAAAGTGGCAAGGGAAAGAAAATCCTCCTATATTCTGATAATAATACATCTGCTACAAAACCTGTTTCTCTACCCACAATGGATCACTTCAGATGTACACTTTGCTGCTCAAATAATTCGGCTTAACTAAAAGCTGTTATTAGAGACAATCATGTTGGACAAAAAGGTTTTGAAAGGACATAGATTATGAGATGTTACAACTGCTGAAAAAGCTCTTTTCTGTAAAGAGAGTCAACAGAACATATTTTCCCAAAAAGGCAGGAAAAGCACCTGAACAGCTGAGTGAACTTCTCAGGACTGGCTTTGGCAGTTGACTTTGCCATACCGGTCTGGGAGATTGCAATGAGGCATCTTTGACATATTTAGTTTTAGAATTACTGCTGTCAATATTTAATCGACATATATTGAACATTGTTCCCATTAAATTTAGTCCTGTACAGTTATAGAGAGTTCATAATCTTACTATCTTCTTGAAAGCTGTGTGAAGTTCTAGTTACTGTGGTTTACTTTTCTGGATGGAGAATCTGGAGAATTTTATAGACTTATCTGATATATCAATAAAATAGTTGTCTGAGCAATTCTTTGGGGAAAATGTATTGCAGGTGTCTCTGGTCGAAGTTGCAGTAACTCATTTGGGACACAGGAGTTTGAACTCTAACTCAGACAAAAATTGCAGACTTCATTCTTAGGCCTCTAAGTGTTGGAGGTGCTGATCTTGCCATGTGTTTGAGGAAGAGGCTCCTCCCAGAGAGCCCTGGCCTAGCACTGCATGGGAGATCAGAGGAGGTGAAGCATGGAGTGGTACAGCTTCAGGCATTTCTCTATTACTTCTTCTATTTCTGTAATATCAGACTGATTCTAGCACAGCAATCCCTGCAGACAGGCCCAGCTCAGACAGTGTTCTTTCCTGGTCTTGTGTCCAAGAGGATTTCTCCTTTCGGGGAGGCAGTATTCTCAGTTGACACATTTAACTATTGAGTTTCATCCTTTTTGAAAGACACCGGTGTAGCAGATCATCAGTGCATAGATCGCTTCTTTTACATACAGAAAGAATCAGAGGACCAAATGTTGAATATTTTAGCTTGAGGTTTGCATTGCTTACTTCTTGTTTCCTTCGAGTGAAGACTTTGTAAGGAAGTAACTTGATCCCTTCCCCTCCTGTGCTATGATTGGTGTTTTCGGTATCCTAGTGATCTAATTGCACACCTTTAGAGATTTTTTTAAACAAAGGTGGCTGCAAAGGGATCACCTGGACTTGACCACCCATGAGGGTGTAGTCTGAACATAATTTCATTCTTTCTTACTGCATTCTCAAATTTGATCTTTCTTTTTTTCAAGTAATTGAAAAATGTGTTTCAGAGGAGGACCAGGGTCCCTTCATAGTCACTGGAGCACTTATAAGTGTTAGCAGCTGGCAGTTTGCCTCCACTGTGGGTTGGTGGTGGTGGCCATGCATGGAACAGCTGGGATGCCAATATCTAAGTTAGGGGAGGTGAGTTCCCATAGTGATTAGACTATGGAAATTCTGCAGTGGAAGCATTTTCCTGGTTTGAATTAAATGTCGTAACTCCAAAGCATTTTTTGCATCATCTAAGTAGTTAATTCCCTGTGCATTGCCAGTGAGCTGTTTGTTTCTCCATAGATTTAAGAAAGGTGTGTGTGTATGTGCATATATACACACGCACACAGAATACATTTGTTTACTATTTCTTTTTATTGTACCCTTCACCTTGTATTTGTGCCTAACATGCTGGAAACGAGCAACTCACTGCACAGTGAACAAGGTGAGTGGAGCTCTATCCAAACACAATACTCATGATAGGCTTAGTAAATATTTTATCTCCCAAGCAGAACCATTGATCTCTGCTGAGACTGCAACCTGTCAGGTAGGCAGGGAAGCACAATTCAACATGTGTTTTGTTTGTTTCAAGTGTGACAATTTCCGGGCTAGTAAGGACGTGTACCACAGCAGCTCCCTGTCAGACATGGTGACAACACCACTCAGCCCTGGGCAGGACGACGTGTTCTGGAGCGCGAGCCACAGCAAAGAGCAGCCCCCAAAGGTGAGTAAAACTCGGGGTGTTTGGCACTCTTGGGGGTTGGTGGCACTGCACTGTGTTGCACCCACCCTCTGCACTTCACAAAACTCTGAAAATCTCATTGCTTGTTTGTGAACTGGGTCACACTAATCTAGAAAAAGGGATGCAAATTTACAGGCAGGTTTGTGGTGTGGGTTTATGTGTATGTTGTGGTTTGACACGGGCCAAAAGCCAGGCACCCATAAAAGCCGTTCGCTCACCTTCTTTGCTCTTAGCTGGGCAGAGAAGAGGGGGAAAAAAATTAACAAAGAACTCATGAGTTGGGGAGAAAAACACTCTAAGGGCAAACCAGGTTCAAATTTAAAAGTATAAAGTAAATTTATTGCTAACAGAGTCAGAGGAGGATAATGAGAAGTAAAATAAGCCTTTAAAACATGTTTTTCCCCCATCCCCTCCCTCTTTCCCACCAACAGCACAGAGCAGACAGGGCGTGGAGATTTTGGTCAGTTCGTCACTCGAGATCCTCTGTTTGCTCAGGGAGAGGAGTCTTTCCTCTTCTATGCCATGGGTCCTTCCCACAGGAGACAGTTCTCTGTGAAATTATCCAGCGTGGCTCCAATCTCAGGAGCAGCAGTCCTGCCAAAACTGCTGCAATGTGGGTCCCTCCCACGGGCAAACAGTGTTTCTGAAACTGCTGCAGCGGGGGTCACTTGTCCACAGGGTGCAGTGCTCTAAGGGCAGGCTGCTCTCGTTTGGAAGCAAAGGCCCTCTCTCTCTCTGTGTTTGGAAACAGGGGTCTTCTCTCTCTCTTCGGGTCTCCCACTGGATCACAGCTTTTTCTGCCATCCACCCGCTCTGGCATGAGCACTTCTCCCACTGGCTGTGGGTGGATCTCTGCATTCCCCATGGATCCCCATGGATCCCCACGGGCTGTGGGTGGATCTCTGCATCCCCCGTGGATCCCCACGGGCTGTGGGTGGATCTCTGCATCCCCCTGGATCCCACGGGCTGCGGGTGGATCTCTGCATCCCACATGGATCCCCACGGGCTGTGGGTGGGTCTCTGCATCCCCCGTGGATCCCCACGGGCTGTGGGTGGATCTCTGCATCCCCCGTGGATCCCCACGGTCTGTGGGTGGGTCTCTGCATCCCCCGTGGATCCCCACGGGCTGAGGGGCTCAGCTGCCTCACCATGGTCACACCGCAGCCTGCAGAGGAATCTTGGCTCCAACACTTGGAGCACCTCCTCCCCCTCCTTCTCCACAGACCTTGGTGTCTGCATGTTGTTTCTCTCACATGTTCTCACCTCCTCTTCTTCTCTGTCTGGAAGAAAAAACTGCTGTTTGTGGCTACCATTGCCGACAAGTTCCAGCAGTTCAAAGATTCCTGTAAGGTCCCGCAGCGCCGAGAGGCTGATCTCGGTGAGGTTCGGCGTCGAGAGCTCACTCGCCGTGCTTCTGCCGCCGCCCCGCTGTCACTGTGTGGGCAGCGGCAGCCGCGGCGGCACCGGCGCTATTGAACGCCTCTCCTGGTGCAGGGCACCGGGAAGGAGGAGCCGCCACCGCCGGCCCTGCCCTTCTGCCCGCGGCAGAGCGGGCTGGGGCGGCCGGGAGGGCAGACTCGCTGAGGCCGCACCGAGACGGCGGCGATGGCGGTGGCGGATTGCAGCGGGCTGGGCTGGGGTGGCCCCGGCAGCGCCCCGCCACCCCTGGGGAAAAAAAAACAAACCTCCTGTGAACTGTTTTGATTTTCTTCTTAAATGTGTCATCACAGAGGCATTACCAGCCTCTCTAACTGGGCCAGCAGCAGGTCCATCCTCAGAGCCATCAGGGACTGGCTCTGTCAGACGTGGTGGAAGCTTCCAGCAGCTCCTCACAGAAGCCACCTCTGTGGCACTCCTGTACCAAAAACCAGGCTGTGCCAAATCAACATAATATCTGCACACATGATAATACCTGCAGGATCTGTAATTGCAGACACACCTCTTTTGTTACACCAGGTATTTGTAGCAGCCTGTTTGGTGAAAAAGTCTGGCTTGTTGTGGAAAAGCTTGTTAGTTTGTGTAATTGAGGTGATGGTGTATTTCTAACAGAATTTCTGAGAACACATGCAAGACTATTTGAGCAGGAATTCATATGCCCGTGTGTGTATTTATTTTATTACTTCGCAGCTCGGGGGGCTGTGTGTCTCATTCACCAGCCTGTGGTAACAACATAAGGTAATCCACCTGCTGGGGAAAGCTGCAGATTCAGTGACTGCAGATGCTCTTCACTGTCTGCTTTAAATATTGTCCAGGAATGACACTGACTCCGAGGAAAGGTGCAAACCTCTTTCTGTCTGCACCCTGTTAGACTGCACAGGCTCGGAGCAAACTGGAAGCACCTGCTGCTGACTTGCAGCTTTCAGTGCTGATATCATGGAATACCCCCCTTCAGGTCCAACTGAACTACTGTTCATTTCTGTTGGTTAGTCTTTTTTTATTCATTGAAATAGGGTAAGCATTAGGTTTGTCAGCTGAATCTAAAATATCAGTAGCAACCTTGAAATGTTTGATTTAATTCTTAAGGTTCCAGAAAGGACAACCTCAAAATTTTACAGCAGGGATCAACCTAGCCATCAGAGATGCTTTTCAAGGTAAGCTCTAAAGTGTTTTATGCTTATACTAAAACTAAACTTACACTGTATACTTTATATACATACACTGTGCTTATACTTTTATGCTTAAACTAATTTTTTAATGCTGCTTTATTGTCAATAGAAAAACTGAAGTATCTGGCAGGTGCTCTACCGCAGTGCCAGTGGCATTGGTTTCAAAGGAGAGTCAGGTGTCTGGATGCCTTGGTTAGGGGGGTCTGGCCTCAACTCCTTTTGCAGGCACTTTTAATTGTATTTTGTGCTGCTTGTTTTGCCTGATAGTAGCTTGAACAGGCAGCTTGTAGATGTATTGTGACAATTTTGGCAATCTGCCCTTAAGGCTGGTGTACTTTTTTTAAATCCCAGGAGAAAAGACCAAGGATGTCTAGAACTCGGCAGTGAAGGGCAGCCCCCACTGGATGTCTTATCAGGGAATAGAATGGGTTGGAGAGACTGGAAAGTGAAATAGATTTAGCTGAAATAACAAAGTGATGTGCAGCATTTCTGATGAGTCAGAGTTAGAAACGTCGTCTGAAATAACTTTCAAGTGAAATCAAGCCCTAAATGCACTCCGCTTGGGAATTAGAGGAGGTAACATATAAGTAATTGTCCATGTTACAAATGAGCGACTTCTTGGAGTGTGTTTCTGGTTGAGCCACTGGCTTGGCAACTTTTTTTACTGTCCAATGCATTCCTATCTCCATTGATAAATGACTGCTGATGTGTCTTCTGGGAAGGTAGTGGAGCAACTCAAGACTGGTAGTCTTGAGTTGTAAAACCATGAGATTTTGGAATCAGGACTGACACAGGTCTGAAGAGTCTAAGGCAGATGTAATATAGAAGGATATTTTGTAGTGACTTGGGAATCTCTGTAATCTCCCAGGATGACTGTCCAGAGGAAATTGTCCCCTCCATCATCTTCTCTCACTCCTGGGTGGCCCTTCTTGGAGCAGCAATGAAGATAAACTTTTCATAACCCAGAGTATGATCTCATACTCTAACAGCAGGGAGCTCAATCCGGTGGCCCAGGAGCTCTGTTCCAGTCTCTGTTCCTGCACACGAGAGTCTCATCTGCTTTCTGTCTTTCTGTTTAGTAATACTCATCAGTCATGCCCCGGGGGACATGCTCTGAAGCTGAACAGTAGCAGCAGCACTCCTGACACCAAGCAGTGGGAGATGGGATCTCAGAGCAGCTGGTCAACCTCAGGTGATTCCTAAATCAAAGGTCCTTCAGTCAAAATGTACTAAACTCCTGTCACATGAAATGGTCTTCTGCAGGATGTCAAGTTCTGCATTGCAAATGGTATATGAACTTTTAATGACATTCTCTGGTGAGAGAGTTTTGAAAGCCCTCTGGATTTTATGGTTCCATGTTCCTAAAATATAAGCACTTCCTCTTTTGAATCAGAAAAGTGACCATGAATATATTTTCATATGAAAAATTTGAATTGCCTCAGTTAAGAATTGAAAAAAAAATCATTTCTGTTGCAGTTAGTGACACAATTGAAACTCCGCAGAGCCAACATTCCAGACATACAGATGCAGTTCAATACTGATGTTCACCCATTGGCAAATTCTGCTCTTTGCACTGCCCACTGTTAAGATGATAGAGTTGAGCAGCTGATGTAGACTAATATTTCTGCACTCTAATAATGTACTGGCAAATGGAAGCATAAGTCTCTCTCTAGAGCACATTATGAAATATTTCTCCAGTATTCCTTTATGCACAGAAAGATAGTGGAATTGAAAAAAAAAAAGAAAAAGGGCCAAAAAGTTAAAAGGAAGAGAAAACTATCTGATTTAGGCAAAGTACAGCTTAGTAAGCTCCTTTGCTGTCCCTAGTCTTGGTGTAGGAATGCAGCAGCTTGCTCGTGATTGTGAAGTTTTTTGCGGTACAGATTCTGGTTCCTGAGGTTCTGACAGACGGGGACATGGAGAAGTGGACGGCTTTTTTCCTTTCTTGCTACTCCTATGGGTGTTTTCTGTGGGTCAGCCACAGGGCAGTTCTTGTATAGCCCCTCATGAAGTTCTGGTGTGTCACAAGGCCTTGCAGCGAGGCTGGCCACGAAAAGTTGGGAACATGGGGAATCACACATGCCCAAAACAGGGTGGATGCAAAAAATGTTCTGAAACCACCCCAGTGAACTTATGAGGTCGTTTATTTTTATATTGAGGTTTACATTGTTAATTTAAAAGCCCTTGATAAATGAGGAACAAATTGCTTATTTATTACACTTACACAGTCAAGCTGGGTTTGCTTTTACTAGCTACACAGAATAGGAAGCTTTTCTTCAAGAGCAATGCAAAGCACACTCTAAATTGCTTGGGTTTTGTTTCTTTTTGCTCTTATGTCATTTTGTGTTTGAATAACAGAGTTGAAAAACATGCAACAGCCCAGCTCAATTTTGCAAACTCCATGTGATGTGTAACTCCTGTGCTATTTTGGCATGGGGAAACAAAAATATCACCAGCAATGGAAGGAATAGAAAACCTCTCTTGTGGTTTAAACTGTCTCCTTGAGTTCTTAAGTGTCACTAAATTACAGCTAGTTCTGGCATATGGCATTTCAGATAGAATTTGTTGCTTTCCCAAACCCACAGGGATAATGAATTGGAGGAAAGGGCTGTAAATACTTTAAAGCTAATAGTTCTGCTGAGTTGCTTAGGTGCTTATTGACCAGTAAGGAATTCTGAGTTTTGAAAGCTTTGCAAAATGGATGAAGACATGAAACCATTGTGACAAATCTAAATTACCAGATACTAATCCTAACTTGTGTGAGCTTGAATTCTCCCCCCTTAACTTGCAAGGAGTCCTGTTGGTAACAGTGGGGTAGTCATGGGAAAAACTGCTGACAAAGGCAAGTGTTGAGCTGGCCAACATGTCCCAGGGCAGGATGAGGGTGGTTTTCCTTCCTTTCCCTTGTGTCAGGGATTGTGAGCAGAGTATCCCTTCAGGACTTCTTTTGCTTTTTCCAGTGCTTGCAGGCAGTGGGGGCCCACATTTCACAGGTAGATTTTCAGTTCATCGCAGCTGTTTGGCCTCAGCCCAGTTGGGTTTAGATAATCACTCTTTGAACTGGTTTTGTGTAACAGTTCTATGAAGGCCAGATCTTGGGCGACCTCTATTTTCTCACAGAGGTGTGTAGGGGGGCTCAACCTCCTGAGCTTTCTTGCTGATCTGTCTGCAGTCACAGGAAACAGCTGCTTGGCCCTTTGGTGCTGGAATATGACCAGCACATCTCTCCTCAAGATGAGGATCAGAGGAAAGGATTAGGACGCCCTCACCTTTTCCCTTGCTCCCTTTCCATGGAGCTTCCTGATGTGCAGTGGGAGTGTGTTACCAAGGGTTTGGGTTGCTTGTCTTACTCTTGCAGCATTAAAGTGCACTGGTATCAATTTATGTACATAATATTGCAGCATCCAGAACCACTTGGAAACAAACAATAAGATTTTCCTTTGCAACAAAGAGAGAAGAGAAGTTTGTCAGCAGAGGCTGGTATCTGCTTTGGGTCATAGCTATGTGTGCTTGTCTTGCTCTCCCTCCTGCTGCATGTACATTTAAAAACCAGAAACTTCTGGGTTTTTTTACCCACAGGGAACCCAGGACTGGCCAAGACACAGAATGTTTTGTCCCAGAACCAAGTGCAGTTGCATCAGAAGGCTGAAAAAGTTTCTCATCCAGGCCAGATTGCAGTAGGTTCTTTTAAATCCACTGATATGTTTGATTTGCCCATTGTTTTCACCAAGGGGTCTGTCTGTGCAGACAGCTCTGTTTTGATGTGTGAGTTTGTGGTCATTCATGAGTTGACCTGAGGGGCGTGTGGGGCTGGCTCAAGCTCACTGCTCTCAGCTCAGGTCCTCAGCAGAGTGTCCAGTTTTGGCTCAAGTCACTGTCCTGTGTGAGATACCCACCTGTGATGGACCAACAGAAGCATCAGCTTTTCAGTAAAGCTGGTTTGTTGTGGAAGTGACCATAACTGTATATGCTGGGACAGTAAAATATGGCACAATCTGTTTGACAATGGATTCTTCATCTGAGTTTTCTTTGCTCAGAGTCCAGGCTCCTTTGCCAAGGTGAAGGACAGTGCCAGCTCCTTGTTAAAAGCAGCAGACTATTCCTCCTCAAGTGATGAAGTCAGCAGCAGCAGCAGCAGCAGCGATGAAGATGACACAAACCGCACAAGGTCAGCCTGATGATGATGATTGTTATTATTATTATTAATAATAATAATAATAATAATAATAATAATCTTGTCACATATTTCTAAATATCTAGAAAAAGCTGGCATGCATAAACACTCCCCCTCCTTTGAAGTTACTATCACTCATTTGTGTCAGTTGTAATTAAGCAATTTAATTGCCTTTTAATGAACTCCTGGGGGTAAATGTTTGCTCCATCAGATGTGCACAGCATAATAATGTGCTTTGATGACTTGCTGCCCTGGGACAAAGTGGAAATGTCTTGTTTTAGCTGGATATACTGGCTAGTGCTTTTATAGGGATTACTTCACATTGATCTTCATTTACATGGAATTTTCAAAAGAAAAAAGGAGAGGGAAACAAAACTGTAAAGACTGTATGCCTTCATGACAAACACAGGTTACAGTGGCGAAAACAAGGCAAACGTGGCCCTTGAATTCACATAGTCTGTTCACTCTGGGAGAAATAATTGCCATTGAAATCAATTCCTTCACCAGGGCTATTTATAAAAAGGAGAGATAGTTTTGTAAAATGCGTTGCATTTTTAATACTGACATTCTGCACAAATGCTGTGGTTTCCAGCTGATGCTGTGGCTTGTCCCACAGCTGATCCCACCTGAACTGTGTCTCTCTAGCTTTCCATTTTATCTTGCTGATTTTGTGACTGACATCTTCTGGTGTTCTACCTGTCATGTAAAATGTGCGTTCTGCTGAGAAATAGTGGAGCAAGAATAGCTTGCTACTCCAAGAGAAGGGAGACATGGGGTCACTTGGCCACCCCTGCTGTTAGGAACAGCAAACAGAAACATTTTTCAGTACTGATGAATGAAACTTCTGATTTTCTTACAAAGAGACTTTCGTTTAATTCAAGTTCTAGGATTTACTTTGAAGTGCATCCCAGGGCCACAGCTCTCTGTGATGGGGCTCTTGCTCTTCTGACAGAATTACACATGCAGTTTTGTCAGCTGTCAGGCAGAGATGCCCAGATTTGGAGCATTGTTGGAAGGTTATTGTGTTGGGCTGGTACCAGTCCTTTCCCCTGTGCTGCTCTGAAGAGGTAGATTTTTTGTGCCTGCATATGCTCCTGATTTGCATTTCTGAAGTTCATTTTCAAAGCTGTGATGAGGAGAAGGAATGTTAAAGAAATTTTGTAGCTTATTCAGTGCACCTGAAAACTGACTTTCACTGTAATGCCTTTGTTTTCCTACTGATCCTCTTCTAAACCACCTTATTCTGATCTGTAAAAAGTTTTATTCACTCTAGGTTGTAGAATTCTTCCTAGACCTCAGAAAGACTCTACATAAAAATATGGATTTGCCCTGTAGCAATGACTTTGCTGTGTAAGTGTCAGATTGCTGTGATCCTTGCATACTGTAATGATTTGAAGGAGTGGTATCACTGCCTTCAGAACTCTGCATTTGTTATTTGCGTCTCTTCTGTGTTTGAGATCCACCCATCCTCTGGAGAGGTGTAGTTAGCAGGATGCTTCCTGTCACATTTACCTTCCTGGGTACACAGCCACTGCAAGAGCCCCTGTAAAATTAAAGGTGTAATCTTGCTATTAACAAAGTCCCTTCACCTTGGCTGAACCTCATTTATATTAAAAGGTACTTCAGGAAGTATATCCTGATTGCTGCCAGGTAAATAGCAAAAAGGATAGTGATCTGACTGAAAGGAGCAGCAAGTGTTGAAACTGCATATTCTGGATGAAGTGAAGAGTTTGGGGGTATTTTGCTCTCTAAAGCACATCACTGTAGGATCTGAAGCGCGTTGCATTCAGGAGTGTTTCTATGGGGGCTGTGGCTGAAGCACCTTGGGCCAAGTTTTAGTGGGCTTCTGAAACCAACCTGTGTTTTCCTGTTCTTGCCTGGGCTGTGAACTGCACCTGATGTCCACACTCTGCCTTTCCTGAAGGTGCCCGGTAGGACTACACTGGTGACATATGCAAGAGAAGGGGCTTCCTGTGTTCTCAGATGAATCCTGTTAACCACCCTGAGAAGGCTCATTCCTAAGGATACTGGACCAAGGGCAGCTGTGTTTCACCAGTAAAGCAGCTTCTGGCCTTGTTTTTCTTTACAGTGAGATGAGCCAGAATTCTTCCTCACACCAGTTTTTTGTTTTAAGGGAAGAGTGACAGTGTATGTGATCCATTGTCTTACCCCCTTGTTTAGCATATCTATTCCACTGATGTTAATTTCTCCTACTTTATGGAGAGTGCTTCCTCCTGCAGTGCCTGCAGTATGCCCCTAAAACACTGAGTATCCTGGGACTCCTTTGTATAGTTCAGTTTCCTCTCTTTGCTCTTTAATTGCTCTTTCCTACCAGAATTTGGATGAGGTAGATGCAGGTGTGTGCTTGGCTAGGAATTACTTTCTCCCTCTCCTGAGTTGCAGATTGACATTATTTAAGATCAGCTGCTGTTTGCTTCCCTGATAAGAACAGGTCCTGGCATTCACCATTGATCCTAATCCACATCTTGTCATTCTTTTCAAGTTTAGTATGCAAATATTTACCCACTCACTTAGAAAGGGGAGACAATCAAAACCAAAAAATAAACATCAAAAAGTCACACAAAAACTTCTACACACCCATCTTAAATCAGTAGGTCTCTGACCAAATCTTCTTTGTTATTGCATGGGGCATCTTTTAAAACAAAAAAAAAAAATACATTGCAGTCTGCTACCAGTTGGCACATAGCACTGTAGAGCACTGTGAATTCACACTGACTGAATCCAGTCGGCTTTATAATTACTGGAAAGGAGGCAAAAATGTAATAGGCTTAAATGGATTGCAGTAAAAAAGATATGACTATAAATAAATAAACGAGATAAATAAATCATTTGAGGTGGAAGTGTGCAGAAATGGGGCCAAGACATGTTTGAAGCAGTTCCACTTGGGTGAAAAAGTTTAAAATGCAAAGATACCTCAGGCAGTGCAGGAAGCAGTGATGTACTGGGAATTCGCAACAGACACTTGCCTTGTTCTCACTCTTGTTTTTGTTATCAGCTTTTGATTACTGTTGAGGACAGGATGCTAGGCTAGGGGGGCTCTTGGCCCCAGCCAGTCCAGCAGCTCTTGCTTTCTTCTGTCTCTCTGTGCACTGGGCAACATTTTCTGTGTTTCCTTTTAAGCTGAGGATGTCCATGTTTCAGGGACTGCTTCACAGGATGAAATTCCAGTGTAGCCTGTCCCAGTAGGCACTGGCAGAGAGGTCCCTAACAGCAGCACATGGCAGAGCAGCTGCTGGTCTCTCTGGAGAGCAGGGTGGCTCATAATTACACCCCACAGGGGAATGTGTGACAGGAGACAGAAGTTTTGAAGTAGGCACTTCTCAAAGGACAGCTTGAGGGACTTGCCTGAGCTATGCAGTGTCTGAAAGATGATGGATGAAGTTCAGGGAGATGAAGGGATGTTCTCTGTCAAGGTGGGGAGAGCTTTATGCTGTGTGTGAATGGTCCTCAGGCACAAGCCCATTCAGGCAGATCCACAGACTAATCAACTTGCTTTTGTACAAGAACCTTTGAGTATAACTATTGAATGTTAATTATGTTAACTTTTGAACATGGTTATCTATAGTTGTTTGGTTTTTTTTTCCCTGAAGTAGTTCTGTTCATTAATTGGAGTTTGTTACCAGGCAACTGCTAAGCAGCAGAATTGCAGATTTCACAAGGACAAGCATACCAGATGGAATTGAACTGAAACCCCAAAGCACCGTGGCAGAACAGAAGGTAATTTGGCTATTTGTAAGGGGGTGGGTACAGTGAGGGGGAGTCAGGTCATTAATGTGCATGATAAACGCCATACCCATTACTTCTTGTGAGCATTCTCACTCTGAAGTTCTGCTCTGCCACTGCAAATTACAGCTATAAGCCTCGAAAAAAAAATGTGCAGTTTCAGGTTTTGTGCTTCCTGTAGAAATGCTTACATTTAGGTACGAAATTGCAGCTCTTTATTTGTCCTTCTTACTCACCTGTATTAGTTTCTGATGTCAAGGTATTTTGTGAAGGCACTGGGCAAAAAGCACTGTAGATTATTGTTTGTGGGAATTGTTGCTATTTTTAAAAATCTTGACTTCTTTTTATTCCAGTTTAAAGTGAACTACCTCCTACTGCTTAAAATATTACCAGAACAGGGGAAAACCTCTTCATCTCTCCCTACTGGCTTAGCAAAAAATCTTGTCTTCTCATATGACATGTTGTGGTTCCTTCTAGCTGTAGTTTCTAGTAGAGGCTTCCAGTCATGTGGATTTTCCCCTGTGACAAATATTAGCGCAAAAAAGATGAAGAGCGACAAAGCAGAACAATGTTCTTTGTGGTTGAAAACAAGAAAAAAATTAAAGTAATAAGACTTGTACTTGGTGTCAGGGCCCTTTTCAGATATTATTGAGTGTATTCTTGCTTCACAGATAGGGAAAATAAATCACTGTGAAACTGGTGTTTTCTCCAGAGCTGTGGCAGGGTAGTAAGAAAAAGGAGTTTCCTTTAACTCTGGTGTCTCCAAACTTCAGACCAGAGTAGTGATCCTCCTGCCTGGGGAGAGAGTTCCACTTGGCCTTTGTCCCACCATCCTCAAGGAGAAAAAACCCTGCTTTGGAGAAAGAACGATAAACGGGGCATAAACAGTACTTCTCTTGTGGCAAAACCAGCCCAGTGTTTCCATTTTCCCTGATATCTGGGTATTGGAAATAGGCTGCTTGAGGGAAGGGGGAATGTTGGAGTCTTTGAGGCCCACACTGAAGATGAGGGAAGCTGATAAATAGCTGAGGTTATGTGTTTTGGTGAGTTTGGAGGAAAGAGTGTGGGAGGAAGAACAGGGAGAACAGGCAGATGGATGACACTTCTCATAAATTTTTCTGCTGCCTTCTAGTCTTCTCCCCGTTTCTCATGGAGCCTCCCATCCCTTCCTCCAAACCCTTTTTCAGCCACCGGCCACAGCCACCATGAGTCTCCACATCACCTCCAACATCCCTTTCCTCGTCCTGTCAGCATGAACCGCTTTGAAGTGGTGTTAGGGTGTACCAAACTGCCCGAGTGATTCAAATGGGGATTTGGTTTGGTTTAGTTCAGTTGAAAGTGACTGAAAACTGAACTAAAAGGCCGCAGACTGGCTTCATTCCCCAGTCTCAAATACTGACTTGCCTATTTTGGGTTCAGTTTTTACATCTAAATTAAAACGTAAAATGTATTCCTAGAAAACAACCTCTGACTCCATAAAAGTGCTGTCAGAGAAAGAGTTTGTGTGGTACCTCACAAAGTTCTTAAATATTTCCATGGAATGCAGTAAGGAGGTTTGCAGAACCAAATGTCACTATACTGGAAATGCTGATGCTGAGTCCTACTAAATGTCCTCTTTCTGGAGAAAAGTTTCCTAATTCAGTAAATGGAAAGTTGCAACAAACTAAATGGTGAAGGGCTTTGAACTAAATGCAGGTCCAGAAGCAAGCAGTGCCTTCTTCTGTCCGCAGTACGCAAAGGTCAGGTCTGAAACTCGTTAGCAAATCATTTGACTTGGTATCTCTGAGGCTGGAGTTCCTTCTTTTTCTGTGGTTGAGGTAATGTTAAATGAAGAATATTTGTGGAGTGCTTCAGGAGTAAACCCGTGATTTGTCATCTTGGGTGTTTGCCATACACTTTGATATTTAGTTTTTGGTTTTAATCTTGCCATAGGGTTTGTCTTTACATGATGCATCACAGAGAGCACTCCTCCCCATGTGCTCGTTATTTATCATCCTGATTAACTGGAGTTGCAGAGTGCATTGAAAAAAACCTAAACGTGGTATTTAACTGTATGTTCTCATGCAGGATCAGATTTTAGGGAAACAATTTCCAAACACCCAAGAAGGCCTTTGGAGTATAAACAGCCAGAACTATCTCCTGCCAGATCTCCTCCAGCAAAGCCAAATTACAGACTCCTCTGTGAACCCACCACAAGTGCCACTGACTTGCCAGGAACCTCAGAACAAACCTCTGACTAAGGTAAGAGACAAATTCCAGATTGACTGGACTCAACTCCAACCTTTTTAAGTTGCTCTGTCCTGTCTCTTTTTACAATGAGTGTTTTCACTACATCCCCTCTTTCCTTTCCAAGTTTTATCTGGGAGGAAGATAAGAAGTCTTGAGCTGCCTAACAGATTTCACTGTTACACTTATTTTCCCCCATCTTCTTCTTTCCTTTCTTTCTTGCTTTTTTTTTTTTTTCACCTCACCTTTTGCACAAGCTAGAGGACTCTTACCCTCTGCTCCTTGCCATGGCAGCATTCTGGTGTGCCTCTGCTCATTGTCCCTGGCTTTCTCACACCCAAGCCTCCTGTGAGGGAGCACAGGGCCAGGGCAGCCCCAGAGGGCTCTGACAGTGCTGTGAGCATGGGACTGTGAGGGGAGGTATCACTAGAGGCAGATACCAGCTGTCAGGGCACCACAAGGTGTGTGCCCCAAGCACCACCAAGCTCTTGTTTCTCTTTGCAGAGCCCATGTGGTGAAAGCCCACCTGCCAAGAGCAGCACATCCTCCACAACATCATTCACATCATTCATAGATCCGAGACTTCTGCCAATCACCCCTCCCACCAGTCCAGTAGGACCCTCCTGTAGTTCTCGTGAGTATGCTTTGCCTTTGAATTAAAATGTTCCTCCTGTGTTTTTCTTTTTTGTTGGTGTTGCTTTATTTCTCTTTTTTTTGGTCCTTTTTTCTCTCTTTTTAAAAAATTTTTGCAGGTGTGGAGAGCGCTTATTGCTTGAAAATGAAAACTCTAAAATCTCCTGAAACTGGAACTTCACATTACTGTGAATTTTCATTGTAGTGCTTCTGCCCTTCTTTCAGATGTGGTTCGCCGTACTCTGCTGCTGTGTTACCACAATGCTTTCTCAGGAATGCTTGAGGAATTTTCCAGATTTTTTTTTGGCTATACAAAGCTCTCAGGGTGTTTTCTCACCCCTCTGGGATTTCTTGCATTCTACCATGAACAAGGTGGTTCAAATATGAGCTGTAGCCAAACACTCACATTTTCCACAACTGTGTGTGTCTTTCATTCCAGCATCTAGTGCCAAACCTGAGCCTGTCAGGAGGGAAAATGCAAGGAAAGGCTCCGTTGTCAATGTCAATCCAACCAATATCCGCCCACAGAGTGACAGCCCAGAAATCCGTAAATACAAGAAGAAATTCAACTCCGAGGTCCTGTGTGCTGCTCTGTGGGGTAAGCTCGGAGTCTTTGGGCAGGGTGTGTGGAGGGAAGGCACAGCAGGAGAGGCTGGCAGTGTCTGCTAGGCAGATTTCACAGTTGTATTGCCACTCTCCTGGCAGAGAGTGATGGAGTGGATCCCTGAGCTGATCTGTTCCCGAACCTGTGTCACTTACATGGCCCTGCCTTCCTGGAGACGAGATGGCAAACACATGAATTACAGCTGCAAAGGACTTTGTGCATCAGAATGAGAAAAAGTTTTGATCAAGCACCAGTTTGAAACCATGCTCATTGGGAGAGCCAAAGGTTGCCAATGTTTCAGCAGCTTTTGTGGCTCATGAGACTCATCTGAGCTGCACATGGGTACAGCTGATCACATAGCCCTGACCCAGTGGAAATAATCCAAACACAAAGCCTTTTGCTGTCATGTGTGTTAGGTATTCCAAGGATCCAAAGCAGGTCAGGTCTTTCCATGCCTTGCTTAGTTCCTGCTGTCACTGCTTATTCTGAACATCACTGAGCCGTTGTTTAAACTTACATGCCTTTTACAGGGTCAGCTTCACATGGTGTAAAGCCAAGATACAGGAGTCACACCACTCTCAACAGCTGGAGACCTTGTCCCAGCCACACATTAGCTAAACTCTTGAGTTGTTTTAACCATCTTCCTGCTTCAGAAAAACAGATGTATTCTATGGGACTCACCCAGCCTTTTACTCCTCACTTTTTGAGCCTGGAATGGCAAGCAAGAATGAAGTAGATGGGACATTATCCAAAGCAAATGTAGATTTCCAGTTTCTAGCTTCACAGATTTTGTGTAATGTAGGTTTGTAGGAATCCAAAATTTTAATTTGAGAGCAGGGCTGTGTGGCAAGGTGTGTAATTAAATGTGCATTGAGGCTGAAGAGTACGAGGTACTTGTCAGAGCATTGCCACTGTATATATGTGTGTGTATATATATATATATATAAAGACACAACAGCAGGATACCTCGTGTCTTTAGATTCTGCAGATTACAAACATAGATGTCATTCCAGCCAAACAATTTCTGACATTCTCTGATGTCAGCAACCCAATAGAGCCTTCTCTTCCTTAGCAGCAATTGGATTTCAGATGGTTTCACTCCTTTATTTGGCATTTGAAGGCATTTTCCAAAGCAGTGACTGTTTTCAAACAAACCCTGCACCTCCTTGTAACACAGTGTTTCTTTCCACAAGTTTGCTGCCCTCATGATTTGAATGTTGTATTTGAAAAAAGAGAGTCTGGGGGGAACTTTTTAGTTGTTTTTCTTTTTTTTCTTTTCATGACTGATAGGGAGCTTTGGAACACTTAGTTGGGTTTCCTGGGTCACTACTGTAATGGTGGTGGACTGGGACTTTTGCATGGTCACAGGTACTTTCCAGGGTCACTTGAGGTGACCAGGTTCACAGAATATTTTCCTTTTTATTTAAATCAACATTAACTTCAGCAGAACTATACTCATCCTTCAAGTTCTGCTGCGTAAAAGTTCTAATGGTGATACCTTTTTTTTTTCTTGGAAGTGATCCACAGATCAACAGAGAAATTATCAGGTACCATTAAGTGAGATTAAATAAAAATTGGTTCTCAAAACAAGGAACACTCAGTGACCTCTGAATCATCAGGTGAATTATTCAGTATTTTTTTCATGTATCAACAGGGGTAAATTTATTGGTGGGAACAGAGAATGGATTGTGGCTGCTGGACAGAAGTGGGCAAGGAAGAGTTTATACACTGATTACAAGGAGACGGTTCCAGCAAATGGATGTTCTGGAAGGACTCAATGTGCTAATTACTATATCAGGTTGGTTCAGTGGTTAAAAGTATCTGACCTACGTTGGGGTTGGAGGCAATTAAAAAGAAGAATTAGGTTATAAACTAGGTTGAGGAATTTCCTCTTTCAAAAGATTACAGGACAGTTATTCTTGTTAATAGGAAAACTCTCTTGAATTTTTAACATTTACACTCCCATTCCAGAGTGGCTTTGGGACAATTCATTGCCTGGTTAATGTGTAAAATGGTTTCTGGGAAGTACAGAGTGTTTCATATTCCTAAAATGGCCTGATTATCTGCAAGCTGTAGCTTGTCTCTTTTCTTGTTTCTATGCTGGTTGAGCATCTATCTAAACACAGTTCTATTAACATATCATTATTTAACCTCATCCTGTGTTCAACAAGAGGTATGAGCAATAGTGTGAGAGTGATCTGTATTGTGAAAGCATCAATAACATGAAGTGGAGGTCTTCAAGCTCTGCTGGGAAACAGTTTGGACTCTGACCTTATTTGCCATGGCTGAGAATGGCCTCAAAGGATACACAATACATACCAAGGTCGGAGGTCTGGATGCAGCAAGGAATAGCAGCTCATCTCCAGTCCACACTCATCATGGTGGGCTGTGGCAACAGCTGTTTGTCCTATAGTGCCCGGTCCAGTTATTGCTGGGACATGACATAGTCCTTCTCTTCAGAGTAACCTGTGGTCCCAGAGTGCTGCTGACCATAGGTGCTTATGAACTAATACAACAAAAAAAGTGATTCAGATGAAGGATGACAAAATAATTCTCACCTGGAAAGGCATCCAGAAGAAAAATAGCTACTTTGAATTAAGATTGACAGTTAATTAGAACTAAATGAATAGATTAATCAAAGTGGCCATTGTAGGACGTGCCTGTGTTCCAAGACAAACAGTTAGTGTGATGGTTTCTGATAATACCTGTCTGTAGAAACTTGTTCTTTGGCCCAAGGGAAGAATTTTAGTCAGGTGTGAAAATCTTACATGAAGTTTGAGTCACAGAGTAAGTGCACATGTGCCCAGTGCCGTAGGATTGCTCCTGTGCCAGTTCCCCCTGTGTGTCCCCATCACCCTGGGTGCTCCTTTTGTGCCCTTACTGTGTTCTCTCACCCTGGCAAGGCACAAGGACCCACTGTACTAAGGTCACAAATTTCTGGCTCTTTGTAAGTGGGGGAGAGTTTGTAGTTCAAGGAGTTAAAGTGTTCTGTCTCTTTTTGCAAATCCCAGGGAAGAAGAATAAGTTGAGGGTGTATTACTTGTCATGGTTGAGAAATAAAATTTTGCGCAATGATCCAGAGGTGGAGAAGAGGCAAGGCTGGTTGTCTGTGGGTGACCTGGAAGGCTGTGTGCACTACAAAGTCGGTAAGGATTTCCTGGTTTTTTCCTTAGAGAGATGCTTAGTCATCCTCTTTTTGCATCTTGTGACAGCAGCATTTTTCAGCTTTGTTTCAGGATTGTATTGGGTGAATATCTCATGAGTTCTTTCAAGACTCCCTGTTTTACATGGCAGATGCCTTGCTCCCTGTCATTTCAGGCAGCCTCTTCTTGCAGCAGTTATCAGATGATGTTTTGCCTGTTCCCTGTAATGGCTGGAAGGAAGGAATGCCAGCCACGGTTTGTGCTTAGTCAGTGGGTCAATTTTTCTGTACTTAAGGTTTTAATTGAACTGATGTTTTCTACCTCCTCAGCTTCCCTCTTGCCCCAGGTAACTGCTAAGAAATTGGACTAGTTCAAGTCCTAGTGAGTCATGTTTGTAGGATGTCCTTAGGGAGATCAGCTCAACCCTTTCTCATGAAAGATCCAAATATACCTTTGTTTAAACACCCTGGAAATGGTACCATCTCGCTTTTCTTTGGCTCTCAGGCAGCTCATTCTTGAAGGTCAATGTGAGGATTGTGATAATTTCTGTCATTTAACCATATGGGGTGGATGTATGGCACAAGTTTTGCTTTGGTGAAGGATGGTGTGTGAAAGTGGCACTTTCATCAAAGTCAAATAAAACCATGATACAGAGGAGTGCAGGAAATGTGAGGTGACTGCTTCTCATTAATACCTTGCTTGTCCTTTTTGCCTGTTGGCTTTGGAAGTGGCAGGGGTTAAACTCAAGAAAGAATGAAACAGATGTGTGTTACTTTAACTGTGATTACAGCTGAGCACCCACCCACTGAGACTCCACTTCAGTTGCTCATCCTTGGGCTTGGTGCATTTTTTTAAAAAAACCCTACAAAATACTTATCCTAAAATTAGGCAAACATTTGGTAGGAGCTTCTGTGTTTACATATGATAAGACACTCTTGCATTTTTGACAGCACAGCTGCTGCTGTTTTTCTCTTGATGAATCATCTTGTATCTTGACCTTTGGTTGTACAGCTGTTTTTCCAGGTAGAAAAGCAAAAGGATGTACAGTTCTGCATTTTGCTGGAGTTAGCTGGGTTTTCTTGTTCTCTGCCTATGTGAGGCAGCATCCTGTTTCCAAATCCTTGTCTCTGGCAGAGTGAAAACTCAATGCACAAAGAAATCTTAATTTTCAATGCATGATTCTTCATTTATTCTCAATGGGCCCAGCATGACCTTAACTGCCTTGGAGAAATTGCTCATCTCTTAAATGCTTACTCATCTCAGAAAGATGGGAGTCCTTCACCCACACAGCACCTGGGGACTTAACCCACAGATGAGCAGTGAAATGAAAATTCATCCTGCCAAGTCTGACAGAATTGTTCAGCCAACAACCACCAGTCCTCCAACAGTAGCTTATTCATAACTAGTAGTGGTAGGGTGTGTTCATACTTAAAAAATTGAGTAGGTTGGTTTAGTTGCAGGTTCAAGACCTTTTTTTTTCTGAGTAGTGAGATTTTTTTTCATCACTATATGAAAAGGAATATATAAATATTGTTAACAGTCATTTGGCATTACTGAAAATAAATGAATTGTAAGTTTCCAGTTAAATATTGTCACTGGTGATATTAAACATTGATGTCCAGAATGCATTAGTCTCCCTTGCTGGATAATGTCTACGTCTACAAGTAATCCACTGAAATTATTTCATGTGATGAGATGGTCTTTGATTTAAGTGTCTGTCTGGTACCTAAGGAATTGTTCTTGTATTACAGTAAAATATGAGAGAATCAAATTCCTTGTAATCGCTTTGAAGAACTCAGTGGAGGTTTATGCTTGGGCTCCAAAGCCTTATCACAAATTCATGGCTTTTAAGGTAAGTGAAACATCACCTTGGTTCAGATGTGCCACTGTCTCTCGCTGTCTCTCATCTACTTGCTGCTTTTGTTTTTGTTGTTTTGTATAACATTTATTCTAGCTAAAGATAATATGAATATTCTTTAAAAGAAGGTGTAGTGCATTTGATGTACTTTGGAGATGGCAAGCATGAAACTGTCACAGTGGTGAGTGTTAGATGTGAATAACTTGTTTCTCTCTACCCCAGCCAGACACAGCAGGTGCTGTGCCAAAATGTGCATTTGAATTGACAAAGTTGATGTTGATTTCCCTCAAAAGGGGAGAAAATTAGGCACAATGGTAGTCAGCATACTTTTTGCCTAGTCCATTTCTAGAATCTTGATTTCTTTTTCAAACCATAAATTAATTATCCAACTGTCCTTGTAACTCAGGATGATGGACACTTAGCTCCTTAAATGTAACCTACTATTTAACAAAAATAGCTGTCTAACTTTTGAGTTTTGAGAATTCTTAGGATCCTAAATGTAGTTCTGCAAACCTACAGTTTTATTGTGTTACATACTGCATTTTTCTTTTTTCCAGTCCTTTACCTCACTTCATCACAAACCACTGTCAGTTGATCTGACTGTTGAAAATGGGCAGAGACTAAAGGTCATATATGGCTCAGTAGTGGGATTTCATGCCATTGATGTGGACTCTGGATCTGTGTATGACTTGTACCTTCCAACACACGTAAGAGAATCCAAAAAACTACGTTAATGCCTTTATTCTTTGGGCTGTGTATTGATGATGATCAGGTTAAGAGTTGTGCTGTTTTTCAAAAGAATTGGTGACAGCTAATACAAAACCACTTTTCACATAGTTTTATAACACTGAAGTCCTGTTTAAATGCTTTTATCGCATTTAGAGTATCAATTTTAGTGGTTTAATGTCAGAAAGCCTATTGTATGGATGGTACTATTTTTAATTGATTTATCCTGGAAATTTAGGACTTAAACAGTCAAAGACACAATAATATCTACATGAATTTAGGTGACTTTTACAATCTGCCATTGTGCAGACAGCAGAAACCAACTTCAGACTAAATAAATTTGCTGATCTTCTTGCCATTCAGTTGTCCATGATGTAAATTCAGAAGAAGTTTTACATTTTGCTTGGGACTTTCTGACTAGATTGTCAGTATGTTAGTGTGAAGGTGTTGATTTCAGAAGTATGTGTACATTCTGCATTGTGTCTCTATTTGAGGTGATGGTGATCACTTAATTCCTGCTTAAGCTCAGACACCAGCAAATTGCCCTGCAGAAGTGAATGGCTGGCATGGGGCTGTCTAATATGAAGTCTATGCTATGGTGTTAATATTTTTGGATTTTTGTTAGTTTGCTCATTTTTTAGCAATTCTAGATAGTTCTTTTCTAAGCTGTGAGTCCAGAAAGGCAGAGAATATTGGGGCCTTAGGTTCAGCAAACTGGCAGGTTCCAGACTGGCTCCAGTCTGATAGGAGGCTCCTGGCAGAGAAACTTCTGTGCACACTTGAACCTTCCCTGAAGTCAACAGTGCTCCATAGAGGCTGGGGCCTCCTTTGTGTCCCCAGACCATTTGTCCCAAAGTTATGCTTGGGAGGCCTGAAGAAATCTCATCCCCGATCTGCATGTTGCAGCCTGTGCTGTGAATCCATCTATTTTTGTAACTTTCCTTCACTCTCAGTCCCTTTTTTTCAACCCAAATGAAAACCCACTCCTCCTGTGCAAGCCACTTAATCACTCTGCCCCTGCATGCCACAGCCTCTACGTTCTGTCAGACTTGTGTTCCTGATGGACACAATGCGTAAGACTGGCTGATAGATTTATAGACTTCTCTTAACTGAAAAATGACTTTTTTAGTTGTTCTGTTGAATCACCTGCTAAAGCTGTTTTATTTCTGTGTTGATTTTTTTAAAGGTACTTAGTATTTGTCTTGTTAGAGGATTTATTTATTGCGACAGTAGCTTGGTTAACTATGCAGACATGATGAATTCACATCATTTGTAAATGGAAGCGTGGTACCCACATGCTTGTCTGGAAGTGGGTTGCTGAGCAAAGTGAACAGTGACTTGTCAAAAGGATCATTAGCATAATGGCCCAAGAGAAGAAAGGCAACGAAAAAAAGTGAACTTTCTTAGAGGCTTTACTTTTTCAACAGGCTGCAAATACAATTAGGTACCTGATGAGAGAGATTTCCCAGGTGACTGCCCTGAATATATGGGGCACCTGAGACTGACTGCGTTTGTGTGAGCTCTTCAGCCACAAGTTGGCAAGGACTAAAAATATATTTTCCCTTCAGAGTCTTAGACCTGGAATAAATCAGTTGCTACAGCAGCTCTATCTTTTTTGATACTCTATTATTTTAAAAGAACTAGAACTGGATAATTATCTCAAGGAGCTTTGTGGTGGCGATAGCCCAGACTGTAACAGGCTGACTTGAGATACTCTTGCTTTCTGGTAGCCTCTTTTCCTGGTTCCCCACCTCTTTCTTCATCTCTTACCTGCTCCGGTCGCTCATGCGAGTACCAAGGCAACGCATTAAAATTGCTCTGCGGCTCTGGATCCCCGTTCTAGTGTTACGGATAGTTGTTGCGGAGGCACGGAGTCAAGTGGGTGGCCTGAGTGTATTCAGTTTGGCAAGTACAGCTTCAGTGCTTCTTTTACTGTTCATTGTGCTCTTACGGTGTGCATAAATATCTGTGCTTGAGGAAAAGAAAAGACCTGTGTGTGGCTGGCTTGTGAGAATGATGTAAAGCTCCAGTCATATGCTTCCTATAAAAATATTAATTGTGGTGGTTTAATTTACTGTTTAACATCCTGTTTTGAGTAGCGCTTTAAACAAGGAAATGCTTTGTTGCTGTTTTTTTTAAGGCTGTCCTTTTTCCTTCAAAAATGGAAAACTTTCCTTTCATAAAACCCCACCTTCATGGTTGTATACTTCACCTTTGGTTTTGGTTTTTCTGCTTGGGATATGTTGGCTTCTGGGAGAGATTCGTGTGAGTGAAATGCACTGTTCCTGTGGCATGCAGAGGTGTGCCCAACAGCAGTCAAATGGGAAGCTGTTTGTAGTGAAGGATGTGGGAAGGACAGAGTGAAAAGGTCCAGCGAGCTTTTAACAGCAAGATAAATATTACTGAATTTGCAGGTTTTTAACTTGTGAGTGGAGATAGGGAAATGTCATGGAAAGTGAAAGCACTGATCTCCTGGAATGTGGAAGTTGCTGTCCTTCCTCCATTTTCTGAAAAAGTTGTAAAATCAAATTTATTTCACCTTTCTCCTATTTATATAATGCAAGTATTTTGTGAGTGACTAAGTAAATATTATTGTGTCTCAATGGCTCCATGGCTTCTCTAATTAACACTGGTAAATTTTAAGTGAACTATTGAATATTGATTTATTTTGAAATCTACTGTCATGTTCAAAGTGGGGAGAAGGAGAGAGAGTCTGTTTCAGAGGCTTACTAGCAAACAATACAGCCTCTGAGAACAGGCATTTCTTTCACTTTCCATGAGCCATGAGCTAGTTCTTTTTATTGCTCTGCCAAGCTAGTTAGATCGATGTCATCACTGAAATTGCAGTCTGAATTGCATGTTCTGATATAAATCTTAGTAAAATACGATTCTAGATCCAGGGGACAATTCGCCCACATGCCATTATCATCCTCCCGAACACCAGCGGCATGGAGCTCCTGCTTACCTATGAAGATGAAGGCATCTACATTGATATATACGGGCATTTCACAAAGGAGACTGTTCTACAGTGGGGAGAAATGCCAGCATCTGTAGGTATGTATGAAAAATAGCTCTTTATTAAATATGAGATTCTGCTGCATGAAGCCTGACTTCTTTATGAGGTTTGTAGCTATGTGAAAATGGTTGTATGGCACATAAAGCAGCTTCTGAGCAAACCAGATGTGTAAAAGAGTAAACAGATTTATGGGTGTTTGTGTTAACACAGCCAATGATTGCAGTGGGGGCTTCCCATTTGGACCAGTCTGTATTCTTGTCACACTGTTTATTGCATCACACATTGACTATACAGACAGACTTCACTGAGGATGCAGCTTACCACCACTTTCCACAGGGAGAATTATGTGAATTACAGAGGGGGAAAAGTGTTTTTGTTGTTCATAGCTCACAGCATTTTATGTAGACATTCACAGCTACTGAGGGGTCAGTTACTGAAGAGATCTGTAACTGCTGTCAAATGGCCCCTTCAGTTTATCACTTTAAATTCACAGGGCTGCCACCCCAGGCTATTTGTGATAGATTCTTAATCTCCCCATGCTTGCAGTTGGCTGTGTAGGAGGAGATTCTGGTTGTACTGGAGCCAGGACAGCTGTTTGTTTCACCTTTCCCAGAGGGCTTCAGGCTAACAGTATGGGGAAAATGAAGAACAATGCAGGCAGATTTTTGGGTTTATTACTTGTTACCTTTAATCTCTGTCTCACTCCTGTTGTTTATTGTAAAACAAACATACCAACAAAAACAAGCCCAAGACAATTAGACTGCACAGAAGCCTTGGCTTGGAGGAAACTGGATACCACAGTGAAAAATCAAGGATGTTCACTTTTTTCCTTTCACTTCTACCTGAGTAGTTTTAGGAAAAGCCCATCTTTGGGATGTGGTACAAACTAAATTTGACTTCTGATTGAAATCACATTTCCACTAAAATTTAACCGAACCTATCAACACACAACTTGAACTTCACATAAGGGCCTCTGTTAAATGTTATTTTAATAGTTTTACCACTAACTCCTATTAATTTTTTTAATCCTTTGATATCCTTGGCTGCAGACAAAAACGTTATGAATGTGAATTATTGTTATTTGAATGGTCCAGCTTGGGGGCAACTTGACAGTTTCTTAAAAGATCCTGTTTTCCTGGGATTTCCATATGCATTTCAGACCTCCTGAAGTCTGTATGAGTGTATCTCAATTTTCACTCTCTGTTGCAGAGACAGAAGGGTCTTGTGTTACCCTCAGGGTGCTCTCTAGTCATCCTTTGCTCATTTCTTGATTTCTTTAAACAGGTATTTTGAAAGAAAAGTTTGTAGTTGGTGAGAGTATTTTGGTACAAAAAATAAAAAATAGTTTGTATTATAATCAATAGATTTAGGGCAGGGAATCTAAATATATCTTATTCATAGTCTTAAATTGGAACCTCTGTAACCAATCTGTTAATAAGAAGTCGGAGGCAGGAAGCTCAAATCCCATGGGAAATTAGAACTGTAGAAGTATTCTATGTTTAATCTGAGAATTGCACACATATGTAGGGCTAATTATAAATATAGCTGTAATATTTTCTATAAAACAGGCTTTAAAAAGGCATTAAGAAACATCGAGGTAATAAGATTTGGGGGCACTCTTGCTCTTTAGTGTGAGTAATGAATTATTTACAGTATGTAGCCATAGAGGGTTGACACAAATCTGGATATTCCCGGAGGAACTAGTAAAAGTCTTTATTTTCTTTTCCCTGTACATTTTAGAAGCAAGAAGACTATTCTGTAGAGAAACAGACAGTGTTACCAAAAGGTGTTTAAATTACTGCCTTGGTGCTCTACAACCTACCAGCTGGAAGCATAGGATATTTTTATCTAAAACTGCAGTGGAAAGTGGACTCAAAGTAACTATTCCCAAGGTGCTTGTGGTATAGGAGCTATTGTTCCAAAATACGACAACTCTATTCTGAGTATATGATCTCAGTTCATCTCACATGAAAAACCTCTAAGAGCTCCCCCGTGGGAGGATTATCAAGACTCAGTGCTGACCTTTGAATTCATAGCCTGCTATCCTTCAAATTAATCTCCACGTATAGATAAATCCTTCTTACTAGACAACTGTGCAAATGGTGTAATGAGGCCATTTTGTTTGCATGCTGTTTCACAGATGAAATTTGGGAAAGAATTTTTTGATTCGGCTATAAAACTCAGATTTTATGCTATTTGTACTTAAACATGACATTGTCAGTTGACAAGTTCTTGGTATACTGGCAAGAGCAACAGAGCATCGGGGTTGAACTTGGCATATCTGGTTTATTCTGTTCCTGTTTTGAATACTGCCTGGAGGTCAGATCTCTTCAGAACACAGCAGAAGTGGTCCAGCAGATGACCTAGAGGTTGCAGCAGAGACTAATGAAGTTGTTACTGGGACCTGCAAGGAAGCTGTCAAATTGAAATCTGCCAAAGGCACAGATACAGACACAGCATAGTGGCACCTGGAGTGTAAATTTTATGTAGTGGAAAAGATCAGAAGGCTTATTAGTTCTTTGCTGCTAGACTTATATGACCTATACTAAACAGAATGGTTTCATGCTGTTTATATATATGTACCTGCCTTGCTTCCCAACCCCTAGAACCACAGGGTGCTTCTGTCTCTGTTGTGCTCAAAAGCAAAGTTTGAAAAGGTCAGTGTGATTTCAGTTGGTACAAAAAAATAGCAGAAGTTTGAGTCTTGTATCATGTTGATGTTTCTCACTTTATGTGTGGTCTGGGCTTACTTTTCAGACACTGCAGACTGCATGGGTGCTGCCCTGGGCTCATCCTGCTACTGCTGCACTGTTCAGAAATGTTAGTGACACTTTCTTCACAGCCTACAGCAATGTTGCCCTGTTTTACAGCCTGAAGCATAAAGAAAAGATTCTAAAATATATTCATGTGCTTGAGTTTTAGAAAATATTCCTTCTCTTTTGCAACTCACCCTCAGTTGCTCACTGCTGCATTGCTTTTAAAATAGATTGATTTCTTCCTCTTTCCTCATGACTGGGATACTGGGAAAGAATTACCTTGCTCTCAGCACTAGTGGCAGGGAAGCCTTCAGTGTGCACAAAGAATAACTGAAAGTCTTCTGAACAGATTCAGGGGGAATTTGTACCCTCTGAAGAGACTAAATCACAACACTGTAACCAAACCATATGTGTTTCCAAGGAGGTATGATTTTCGTACATTTGTTCTAACAACAATTATAAAGCAAAGATTCCAAGTTACTAGTAAATCAACCCTGCTAGAAGTATATACAGCTACGTGGACATACTGCCTTTATTTTCTGCTGTCTTTCTCAAAGACCTCAAAGGATTGCAGGCTATTGCTTCCAGGATCAGTCTGTAATGAAAGTTCAGTTTTTAGACAAAAACGTAAATCAATGTGGAAGGTTTTTTAGATTCCCTCTGCATCATTTTAGAGAGCCAGAATTCTTAAGACTAGTGAAATAACAGTTGATAGTTCAGCAAGAACTATTTCTGAGCATTGACTACCAATAGAGCATAACTAATGTGATTTTACCTTGGAAGCCATTACAAGTAGCAGTCAGAGGGCTTTCAGTGAAACTGTGCCTAATGTGAAATCTCTAGTGTTAACTCCTTCATCACTATTCCAATTTCTTATTGCCAGATTTAAAGGGAATATTATAGTAAGCTTCCACAGTGTTAAAATATTTTCTTTTTGTTTTGGAAATATTGCACATATTATAACTATTTGGTTTTGGAAATATTGCACCAAATTAATCATGCCATGGTCTCAGATTCTGAAGTATTTAGGTTTCAGACTAAACTAATCAGACTGAACTCCATAGTAAATACAAACCCAGCTTCCTAATAGGAACAGAGTCCAGTGGGTACAGGGAAGACAGTCAAGACTTTTCTTGAATATGAACAGTTAAAGGATGAGAGGCAAAGATGGGCACAAGTTGCACCTAAATACTGGGAAGAAATGTTCAGCCTTGAAAGTAGTGATGCATTGCAGCAGGGTCTTAGAAAGGTTGTGAAATATCCATCAAACCATATCTGTACAAGGTCCTGAGTAACCTTGTCTATTTTGGCCCCACTTTGGGGCCAGCAGTTAAACAAGATGCCCTTCAGAGGTTTCCTCCAAGCTTTTGTGAGTCTAAGATATACAAAAGTAATTAAGATTTATGTTTAGAGTTCAAAATAACTCTGAGAGGACAAACTGAAATTTAGTTACTATTCCTAAGGCTTTTTGTGTAAACTAAAAATACAAATAATTCAAAATATATTATTATCAAAGAGAAATGCATCAGATCCATAATTAACATAAATGAGGCAAGAATCAGTCTTTCAACTGTTAAATAGTACCAAATTTTTTTCTTTCTTTTTTTTCTTTTAGCTTACCTTCAGTCCAATCAGGTCATGGGCTGGGGAGAAAAAGCGATTGAACTACGCTCTGTGGAAACAGGAAATCTGGAAGGAGTATTTATGCACAAGAAAGCACAGAAGCTAAAATTTCTATGTGAAAGAAATGACAAGGTACAGAGATGACTACAGTGTGGTGACTTGGCAAAAACGAGTAATAGCTGACTATCACAGACCAGTAACTTTGTTGTTGGTTATTTCCTACCTTGATATAACTTCCTGTTCAAAGCCAATGTAATCACTGATCCCACAAAGCACTCATTATGGATATTCATTATGGATGTTGCACACATTCCCACCAACAACTGTTAGAACTCTCTATTCACCCAGTTATCAGTGATAACAAACACAGGCATTGTGAACTGCACAGAAACACAGTGGGGAGGGTTAGTGAGTAAGCCCCAAAAATTCCCAGCTACAGGACTGCCTCTCCTGTGCTACTGAAATTACAGGCAGTTCAGAGCAGTCATCATGGAAAGAAAACAAAACAAAACAAAACAAAACAAAAAACAAAAACAAAAACAAAAATAACAAAACAAACAAACAAACCAAAAAAAACCAAACAAACAAACCACACCAACAAAACCAACCAAACAAACAAAAAAAAAAACCACCAACCAAAACAAAACAACAACAAAAAAAACCCACTCCTAATTGCAGACACCAGGGTATGGATAATCAGGTATGATTTCTTGCATTTAGGAATTTTGGTAAATGTTCTCTGAAATCTGTTTAGTCCCACTATCATATTTAGAAAACTCAAGCCCTAAAATCTTAGATTAATTATTTTTAAATATTCTCCTACATCTTTTTAATTAGGAAAAGAAATATATTTTAAAAAATGCAGTTATACCACAAGTACAGTTCCATTTTAAAAAGTTTCTCATGGGATTAAAATTCAATTGTGATATATGTATATCCTTGTATTTGGGACTGTGGCATTCTATCACCTTTCCTATATGAGTAAAAATATTTTCATAAATATAAACTGACAGTAGCATTTTTTTTCTTTTTTTTTTTCCTTTTCAAGGTGTTCTTTGCATCTGTACAGTCAGGAGGCAGCAGTCAAATATACTTTATGACTCTTGGTCAAAATGTACTATTCAACTGGTAAAGCACATCAAAATGAAGAAAATGAAAAATTCCCTGTGGGTAGCAGTGTAAAATTCTCAGCGGTAATACACACAAATCTGCACTTGTTACCTACAAAAATGTTGTCATTATTGACTTATCAAAATTTGTATTCTTTCAGCTTGGAAAGAATTGCATTTTCCTGTTGAAGTATTGCAAACAGGTTTCATTTGTCTTTCAAAGTATGTTGCAAACAAAAATTGCATTAGGAGACTTTAGTGAAGAATGTAGCCAATATAAGAAGCTCCTGTACTCTGAAAAACGGACCGTTTCACTTTCACAGGTGATGTAATGTTCACGTCTTGAACTGAAGTCACTTTTTATGGACAGCTATAGGTGGATACAAAACCACAGTTGGAATCTATTTTGAATTGAGTTTAGGCTCATTTTTCAGTTTAAGTAAACTGTTACTGTGTCACCAAGATGAACTTGAATGACTTGTCCAAGCCTTACAACAGTGAAAGAGTAACAGTTTGTGGTGACTCCCAGCACAGACCAGAAGGCTTGAGGGATCCTCCCTCCTTGAACCTTGAGGGATCATCCCCTGTGCTTAGTGGACAGGTGTGTTTCAGTACAGAGTTGTAAAAATAGTTAATTCTGAACATGTGCCACATCTGGGGGATTTTTACAAGTGCAGTGGGGGACAGATTTTGTGTTTCTCTCAGGGCTGAATTCCTGAGCCCATAGACACAGTTACTGTAGGATGTATTGTAAAAACAGTTTAAATAGTCTGTCAAAATTATAGATGCATAAAGCATTATGCAACAGAACCTGTAACTTTTATTCACACTTGGGTCCCACATTCATATGAATTGATTTAAAGGCACTACCCATGTATATATGTAAGGGCACAAGAGCAGGCACTTTCTTTTCTTCCTTCTTTCTTTTCACATCAAGTCTTTATGTGATGTATGTAAATATAATCTTGCCGCAATGGATGTTAAGATTAACAAATGTATTCCTAATATAGTTATGAAAATATCCAAAGAGTTAATCTATTACAAATAGAAAATATAAACAATTCCAAGTGCTTTCTATGCTAATTACATCTAAATAAAGCCGCATCTTCTAGTGTTATTGGTGTCAGTTTTTCTGCATAATTTCTGTTCTCAGGGGCTTATAAGTTGGCCATAAAACTATAGAGATATAATATATATATGTATACACACATATACTATATATAATCATGTACTATGAATCAGTTGTAGGGTTTAATGTAATCCTCATGTAGCTGATTTTTGGATGTGCTTTGAAAATGTAAAGCATCAAATGTAATACAAAAGAGCTCATTCCAGATATGATACAGTAGGGATAATGCTGTAGGCAAAAGTGAAATCACTAGTTCCAGGGCTTGAAAATAGGTATTTTTTACTTGAAATATTTGATACTAAAAGGTGCAGGGAAGGTGTGTTGGAATATCTGATCATCTACCTCAAGGATGATGATTCTGTGTTGACTAAGAGGGCAGAAATAGAGTTGTTGGAACTGGTAGCTGTGCTGTCCAGTACATCAGCTTGGGTGCTGGCAGTGATGCTGTGACTGACAGGTGCTCAGAACTGTCCCTGTGTATGTCAGCAGGGAATCAAAATAGGGGATAATCACCCTTCCCTCTGTTCCTTGTGCTGGCACCTCACTGCTTCAGGCTGGTCAGAGGTGCCTGCACTGTTGCTGTTATGTTTTTGGCCATATGGAGAATTGCACTTTCCAAAGTTAAAGGACTAGCATTTTTCACAGTCAGTAGCTTATCTCAAAATGTATAATGTTTTTTAATGAAGTATCTTCCTTTTAAATGTTTAACTAACAGAAAAATAAGCCTAAAGCCATACTAAAAAATACAGTTAAATACTCAAAGTGGTTCTTAGTGTATGTGAGTAATTAGCTTGTGTGCAGACTTGAAACCTGAAAGGAAACTGCTTGAGGAGAGCTGTGTGACAACAGGAGCTCTGTCCGGTTGTAGTAATGTTCCTACTTGTTGCCAGGGCCAGGGCTGGGGCAAATGAGCAAAGCCTGGCTTCGCTCTTCCTGCTGCTGGGCACTTGGACTTGTTGCATTCGACTCATACAACAAACAAACAACAGGGGAAAACCAACCAACCACCCCCCCACTCACCCCCTCAAAAAAAACCCAAAACCAAACAAGCCTAAATCTATAACAGAACCAGAGATCAAAGTTACATTTACTGGCAAAAAGTAAGTTGCAGACAATCACCTTATCAGAAACTTACCTGCTTTTGACTTAAAAGTCTAAGAGACTGTGAAGGAAGAAGAGCATTCATTTTGCACAAAGTAGGCATTGCAAAACTTGCAAAGCTGCTCATGCTACAAGTAATCAGTGATCCAGGCTGCCCTGTAATATTTTTAAAGTGTGCATATCTCAGCAGCCTATGCATTACAGAGGATGCATTTGAATTTTTCCCTCCCCTGTTCTAGTGTCAACAGGTAGGAGGCAGATACTTTTCTGATGCTAGAGACTAGTTAAAAAGAATTTAGCAAATGACAGTGGGAATTTATAACAACAACCCATATTAACAGATGAAAGAAGCAAATGTGATCAAACTTGTTTAAGTTTACTGTAGCATAAAGTTGTGACAATAAGTTGACACACTGTGAAGAAGTTTAACTCCATGCTAAAAGGGAGAAAACCCAAGCAACCCCAAGTTCAAGAGAGGGAATATGCACTATTATATGGGGATTGTAATTGTTCATTCTATTTCCCTCTATTAGCTCTTGTGAGTTGGATTTTCATCTTCTATTTACCATAAAAAATTAAAAACTTTCCTTGAGTAATTATAGAAAGCACCTAGAGGTGAATGCTTTTGAAGGATTTAGAAGTAGTAATGCAAATAGCAGTAACAACTGGATGCAACAAAGCGAAACCTGTGGCATTATCTATCAAGAGATAGTCAGAATGGTTGAAGATGAGAAAGCCCAGAGATGTTGAGAAGAGTAACAAAAGAAAGGGGGAAGTGACTGAAGAGGAGGAAAAAGCTGAAGAAAATAAACAGGAGTAGCCAAAGGGGAGTGAGTGGATGTCTGACACAACATATTGCTGTAGGAGGAATACAAAAAGGTTAAAAGATGTTAAGGAAAAGAAAGCAGCCAAAGAAATGGAAAGGTATCTGAAGTGACTGGGGAGCACTGAATGAGGGAGTGTTTTGAATAACTGTTCAGCTCAGAGCAAAAGTACAAAAGCCAGAAGAAAAAAATCCAGTAACTAAGGTTACCTAGACATAATTTTAACTATGCAAAATGTGTATCAGATTTGTAATTTCATTTTGTAAGGTTTTTCACTAGCTATACCCCTTCACTAACTTTTAAAACCAAGGAGTGAACTGCTTAATGTGTTTTTCTAGTGATGTCACTTTGACATGAAAAAATACAGGGGCAGAATGTTAAGGATCCATGCCATTAACCCTTTGGTACATGCAGTCTCCTGATGGCAGGTGATGCTCATAATGTTGCATTTGCTAGACAAGATTGTGCTAATGCTGCAGCACTGTAGAACTGTGTGTATGTGCCTGCTTTCATTTTAGGCATGGTGAACTCTCTTTTGCAGCCTGAACCTTGGCACATGACTTTAAAACCTGGGAACCATGCAAGTTATGTACTGTACACTATGTATTGTTCTCTAATGTTGAAACTGTACAAATGGCAGTAATAAAAATACTCCAAAAACCAAAACCAGTATCACCCTTGTAATCATTCTGTTATATTGACATCAGCTGTTGTAAAAAGCATAGAAACCTTTGTTACTGTTTTCCAAATCCAGTCACTATCTGTAGGGCAACATCCATATCTGCTTGTAGGGACAAAACAAATATATATCCTTGTAAGGATAAAGATGTCCAAGTGACAGTCCGAGTCCAGACTGGACAGAGTGCTCATAAGGGTGACAGCCAGTGCTGTGCTGTGTGTGCTGCTAGTGAGTTTCACTGAACTTCCGTGTGTCTGCCCTTCTCTTGACACAAACACGCAGTGGGATGAGGGCAGTGGAACTACAGCAAAATGGCAGCTTGCAGCCAGCTACAAGCTGTAGCTTGATGCTACAAGAACGACTTTGTGCACGTTAGCCTGAGTGCCAGGTTAGCTAAAGTCACTTTTTCACAGGTAAACTCACGCAGTCTTCATTGCCACTGGAATTGTTTCTCCAAAGTCCATCATAAAAGCTGGCTTACAAGTTCAATTCCATGTTTAAACAACTGTATTTAAGTTAAATGAGGCATAAGCAAACCTGCAGTTTACAGAAGACTTCTATAGATTCTAAAACCTGTGCAGTTAGTTGAAGTTCCAGACACAAAAAGTGTAAGAAATTTTCCTCCTGATAACCCACCACTTTTTTAAACTGCCTTTCAAAGTGCAGAGAGCTGATTAAAGGGCAAGGGGATGTCAGCTGGATAATCACCCAAAATGTTATTTCAGCATTACTTAACCACTTCTATTTTCTAAGAAGGTTTATCAAAACCACCTAGGAAATAAGGGTGAAATGCATCAGAAAACCTTTGCTATTTTTGTCCTCAAAATACTTAGTGGTGAACAAATTTTACAGTAAGCTTTATGATCTTGCACACCGGCTTTTTTTTTTTTTTTAATCTAGAGCATTACCTCTTCTGTGCCTTTCAGTTCTCCAACATATTTTAAATATAGTATTTAATGGAATGTAATAACCTCCTCCTATTCAGCATAGGTCATTCCTCACTGTCACTGCTATAAAGACTAACAACTGTTTCCTTAAGGTGTGTTGTGTATAAAACCCGAGATATTTGACTGCTCATTGTCTCTGAGAATTAGAGACTATTGAGTGACCAGAGGTGAACACAATTATCGTTTAGCACACTTGGTTGTGGGTATATAAAAATCATACTGTCTTCAATGGGCTGCTTACATGCCCTGATGAAGCAGGCTCGGCATAACACAGAGCCCTCAGTTCTTGTGATGTAATACAGCCATCTGCTGATGGCTCCTCTCCAGTCATTGCTGATTCTCTAAATGTTTCTCAACTTCCAGTTTCTAATACAATCGTATCGGGCCCACTGTTCAGGGATGGTAGGGAAATCACATCTAGATGAACTCGCAGACATAACCAGTCTTTAAAACATATTGTTGACACTCTGTCAGCGAGAGATTAACCCTTGTTCTAGGTTTGAAATCGGTATGTTAGCTGGACCTCTGCTGGTGAGAAAGAAGGCAGCAGGAGCACGTTCCTAAGAGAAGGACCTATCTTGTATCTGAACCTGCAGTGCATATGGATTTATCCAGTATCAAGTATTAACTCTGCTATCAGCCCACATCAGTCCATTACAGTCCACAAAAGCTTCAGCTTCAATGAATGAAACCACAGTGACTTATAATAACAAAATCTGGTAACAAATGCACATGTAACGATAACCTGTGTATAAATAAGTTTCTTCTGCAAATCACATCATGAGCACAGACAAAAGTGGAAATAAGTTGGGAGCAGTCCACAGATTTCCTTATTATACCCACAGGTTATTTAACAACTAAAAAAAAGGGTACACCATAGTTCTCCAGGTCAGGCTTGTATGTGATGTGAAATCACATCCTGTACAAGCTCACTGAAAAGGTTTTTGGGTAATTTTCATTTTTTTAAATTGTAAATGCCATTTTATCTGTTCACACAAGTCGTGTGTTTACTGCGAAAGAAAGACACCATGTGGAAGTTTTACCCAATATTTGGCTTCAGCATAACACAAATGACTGATTTGTTTAATATTTTCTCACTAAGGGATGCGCTGTGATATAAAATGCATGTCACATCATTTCTAGAGAATTCTACAAGGCCAGCAAAAGCTTGTGCTTAGATTTGGTTTGGATTTTGAGTCTATTTTAATGGTTCAGGCAACAGGTTTTCCAATTTCCCCATGGCAAATGGACCACAGTAGCAAAGGCAGTAGACTAAGAATACAACTGTGCTCAAGCTGAAGAACTGCTCTCGCCCAGCACCTGAGCCAGCTCTGCCTATGCTGCAGCCGCACTTCTGGATTTCCAGAGACTGTCTGGACCAGTGACACTATAGAGACTGGAAGTTGCTGCTCTTCCTAGCTTTTTTTTTTACCCCACTCCCCTCACTCTCTCCTGGTGCATCTCTGGGGAGATCTGGGGATCTCTGGAGAACATGTAGTCCAACCTCCCTGCTAAAGCAGGGTCACCCAGAGCAAGTTGCACAGGATCTCATCCAGACAGCTTTTGAGTATCTCCAGAGAAGGAGACTCCACATCCTCTCTGTTCCAGTGCTCTTCTGCCCTTAATGAAAATTTTCCTCATATTCAGATGGAATTCCTTTTGTATAAGATTGTGCCTGTCGCCCCTTGTGCTGTGTCCCCGCAGCACTTGTTCCCATTCTTTTGATACCTGTTTATCAGATATTTGTGGGCATTGATAAAATCCCCTCTCAGTCTTGTCTTCTCTGGTTTCAACAGGCCTAGCTCCCTCCTCCCTCCTAAGAGGTGTTTTCTCCAGTAGAAAAAAATACAGGTGCTAATAAAATATCAAATACAAAGTTCTTGATCTCCATAACTTTTCACACACTTTTCACACACATTTATGGTATCAATGAAAGTGTCCCATGGCAGGGTGTTTGGAGCAAGATAAGGCCCCTTCCAGCCCAAACCATTCCTTGATTCTATGGTATGATTAAAAAGTTGACAGTTGCAGTAGTGCAAGCATCAATACTAACATAAATATCACACTTAGGAACCACTAGTGAGAATTTCTTCTGAAGATGGGAGCAAGAAACAAAGACTCAGTACACTGTTTCAATGGCAAGATGATTATGATTACCCCCACACTGCAACTATGCAAAACGCAAATACATTATTAGAAGCAGGCACAAGACTCTCCCAACTAGGAACACGTTGATGGTAAGGAAGGAGCAATTACGAAAGTTGTGTATCCACTTAAGAGGAACCAGGAACTGGCGCAGCAGAACTCTCTGAGGGAGGCAGGGACCAAGGCGCTGCTCGCTGCTCAGGGCTTCTATCCCACCGACGGGGCTCTGGGGGTCACCTGCACCCCCGAGCTCCCGGGCACCGCCACACTGCACCGACGAGGGCGGGCCGCGAGCCAGCACGGGAGCAGCCGCGGCCCCCGGCCTAGCGGAGGAACAAACACCCCGGGGCCGCCCGCCGCCGCTACCCGGCCGCTTATCGCCGGCGACCCCGCGGCCGCTTCTCCCACCGCTTCCCCGGGCCTCAGCTTCGTCCCTGCTCCCGACTGCAGCTGCTCCCCGGCCGCCGCATTCCTGTCCCGGTATCCCTGTCCCGGTATCCCTGTCCCCGTGTCGCTGTCCCCGTGTCGCTGTCCCCGCCTCCGCCCCGGCCGTTGGCGGTTTGAACGGCGCGCGCGCGCCCCCGCCCCGCCCCGCGCGCGCGCCTTGGGGGCGGCGCCCCTGCTCAGCCATGACAGCGGGAACCCGCGGCCGCCGCCACCGGGCCCGGCAGCGCCCCGGGCCGCGGCTCCCGCCCGGGAGGGACGGCCAGGACGCTGTCATGCAGGACCCTACCCCGGAACGCGCCGAGGAGAGCCGGGCGGCGGCCTCGGCGGAGGGCGGCGGGCCCTTCTGTCTGCAGAGGGTGTTTGAGGAGGTGCAGGGCTCCTCGCAGCTGAGCGCGGCGCCCGCGGAGCTGCCGGCCGTGACGGTGGTGGCGGTGGAGCGGTACCTGGCGCAGGCGCCGCCCGCCGCCCCCCACCAGTACTGGTACGACGTGACGCTCGCGGACGGCGCGCGCCGGCACCGCTGCCACCTCGCGCCGCGCCTCAACCGGCTCGTGCAGCGCGCGTACCTGCGGGCGGGCACGCGCCTCCGCCTCACGCGCTGGTCGTACCGCTACGACGAGAAGAGCCTGAACCGCGGCTTCCTCTGCCTGGAGGGGCTGGAGCGGGCCGGGGGCGCCGCCGCCGCCGCCGGGGGCAGCCCGCCCGACGGGAACCGCCCGCTCCGGCCCCTCCGCGGGGACAATAGGCACTACCTGCCGCTCTGGAACAACGAGGATCCCTATGGAGACATGTGGGTGTCGGACAGGCCCCCGGTGCAGGTGGATGTGGACGGTAAGCCTGGAGGAGGCGGCTGTAGGGGTGCGGGAGGGACGCCCGGAGGCGCCCCGGGGCACCCGGCGGGAGAGGGCGGTGCCGTCGTTTGCCATTTGTTGGGTGGCGGAGCTGGGGAAGCGTCGGGAGCACAGGTCCTGTGAGGGCGGCTGAGGGGGCTCAGCCTGGAGAAGAGGAAGCTCAGGGGGGACCTTTTCGCTCTCTGCAGTCACTTGGCAGGAGGATGTAGCCAGCTGGGGATCGGGCTCGTCTCCCAGCCACCCAGCGGCAGTGCAAGAGCACGTAGTCTTAAGCGAAGGTTTAGCTTGCACATTAGGCAGAATTCCTTCACAGAAGGGGTGATTAAATATTTGAACGGGCTGCCCAGGGAGGTGATGGAGTAACTGCCCCTGGAGGTGTTGAAGGCAAGACTGGGTCTGGCACTTGATGGCAGAGCCTGGCTGACCGGGTGGCGTTTGGTCACAGGATGAACTAGTTGATTTTAGGGGTCTTTTCCAACCGAATCAATTCTGTGTTTGCTTGTGCAGCTGGGCTGAGCTCCCCGGTGTCCTCCAGCTGTGTTTGGCCCCTGTGGGAGTGTGCCACCTGTGTCACAGTTCACCTGCTCCTGTGGGAAAAACCTCTTCCCCCAGGAGGATGGTGAGGCACTGACACATGTTGCCCAGAGTTGCCAGCCTGTGGATGTTCCATCCCTGAGAGTACTGAAGACCAGCTTGGATGGGGCCTCTGAGCAACCCGGTCTGGTGCAGCATGTCCCTCCCGCGGCAGAGTGTTGGAAGGAGATGACCCCTTTGAACCCAACCCCTTCTGTGATTCTCTGTTGCTTTGAGAGAGTTTTTTAAACTCTACAAAACACTGACTGAAACTATGTGGCTGTGGTGCTTGTATCCAGTCTTCTGAGGTGTCAAAAACACCGGGTGCAGTCGTAGTGTCATGGCTGGTCTGTGGGGCAGGATGCTCACACTTAGAAGCTGCCATCCAAAATGTGGTCAGTGTTGAGGGGCTCAGCCAGTTCCATGAAGCCTGGTGAGGCGAGAAGTATAACAGGACTTCTGCACTAGTTTGATTCCCTTGTAAGCTGAAACCTGTAATAGCTCCTCTGCTCATCTGACAACACTTCTGCGTCGTTTAAAATGTGTCATCGCTCTCAATTGGAAAAAAAAAACCAACAACATAACTATGCTGTGTGCAGATAGTTCATAACAATTTATTTGTGAATGATATCTGCAAATGACCCTTTTAAAGTGTTAGAAACACTAATGAAATACATGTGACCTCCTGGCACTTGGCTCATGAAACTTACATGTTCAATCATGAATGTTCTTTTTCGGTCTTTTCTTTTCCCCACCCCTTAACCTTAGTCTCCAAACTGACTAATCTTGGTCATCTGGAAATGACATGGAGAAGCAGAGTGCATTTCCATCCACTTCTTGTGAGAATCCTGCACAAATCTAGACTAAGGTACTATGGAAAACCAGAGAAAAAAATGGATATGCCTTATCAGGTAAAGAGGGATAAATGCATAGGTTTACACTTAAACAAATTGCTGTAGGATATTTGAGAATAATTTTTCCCATATAGTGAGCACATAAAGTTATTTTATAGCTATTTTATATGGAAAATGCTGAGCACTTTAGAGCAGGAAATGCTGAATTTTGTCATCATATGTATACAATCTTTGGTGGCTGTGTTTCAGTTACTGTAGTTCATTTGAGCTTTTTGTGAAGAAAAATATATTTCGAGGTGTTGGTAGTTTAACAGCCTAAACGTTTCTGGTCTCTATGCTTTGGCAGCTGCAGTTAGTATGTCCTAAAAAAAAAAAAGTTTCTAGGCCCTGTTTCTCTCATGTCATTATTTTTAGATAGATTCTTTTACTGTAAAATTCTTAATGGATTTTCTAATATATTTAACTTGTGATATTTTTGTGTTGAACTTCTTGGAAAAGGAGACTGGAGGTGTGGTGGGTTAGTTTAAAAACCAACTTTTTTTTACTGCTCAGTGATCTGCTCAGTTTCAGATTCAACGTTTGCCCGGTTTAAAAATGGGGATTTTTTTCAGCTCTAGTATTCAGTACCAGTTCTGGAACATCCTCTATATCCATTTGTAATGGAGAAGTCATTTATGAGTCAAGCATGTGGTGCATTATCCAAAAATAAATACATACCAGAATGATAATAAATAAGATGACTGTATATTGTCTCTTTTTTCTTCAGGCTTACTTTGAAGTTGCTGATGGCTCAGGCATGATGTCAATGGTTTTGTGGAATTCGTTGTGTCCTGAGTGGTATCACAGTATGAAGGTTGGCACAGTGCTCCTCCTTGCTAAGTACACCATCAAAACCAGTTACCCGTTTAAAACACATCCCACCCCAGGGGATTCACAGATGAAGAGATTCGCTACAATTGGTTAAGTATTGCAGAAACCTATTTTGAATCCATTAAATACAGCTGTGCAAAGTAGTTCACAGAAATAAATTAAAAAGAGAGTAATTGATAAGGTATAAATCCTTAATTAGTACCTCTGAAAGGTGTTCTGAGCATCCAGGTTCTTGCTGTTCCCTGTTTATATTGAATCACTTCTACAAAGGTTACTGCCACAATTAATTAAAATCTTTATTTAAATAAATAAATAAATAAATCCCTGATATCAGGATCTGAGACTATAAAGATAGGCCTCTGGTAATGAATTTTAATCTGATTTTACCTCTTGCTTAATAATACCCATATCACTTGTACACTGTGGGCCACACCTTTTTCCAGGTCACTGGGGGTCATTATCACCTCATCCAACTTCAGATTTTAGTGTATACTGTCAAGGCCACAGCATCTGCACAGCCCCACAGAATAAAATGTTGCATTGATGACTTCTGTGTGCTGAAAGAGCGTCACCATGGGGGGGTGGTGTATGAAGAATATTCCTTGGCTATGAAAAAGCATTTTCTTACTTGCCAGTTGTGTAACGTGGCAGATATTCAAAGGAGCTGTACTACAAAAATGCAAGTCCTGCAATATAACAGTAATGGCCTTTTCAAACTGGATTTGATCAATTTTGGGGTTGCTTTCTCTCCTCCTTCACCCTATATGAACTCTTTCCCATTTTATGCTTTTATACTCAGAACAAAATGATAGCAAACATTCAGAAAATTCAAATAACTTCTTGAAACAATATGCATGTTGGTGAAGGGTGATGTATGTATAACTTATTGGCAATAACAGTTTCCTAATGGAATTGCTACAGTGCACAAAAATAAGTTGTGTTTTCACAGAATATCTTCCAGAAGAATATTTTCCCTGACTGATAAATATTTGCATTAAAACCAGATCTCAGTGTCTGAAGTATTTGTGATGACTTGGCAGGAGACAGAAATGTTTACCCAGGCATGGAAGTTTGTGAGAGAAGGTGATGACAATTACAAGCCAACCCTCAAAACAATTATAATTGCCACAAAACCTTTCTATACAAAGAAGACAGAATAAAATATGCTATCTGACGTGACTTTCTGAATGGGCAAATATCTTTGCATTTTCATGGCCTTATTCGCTCTGCACTTCTGATTTCTTACAAGCATAATTGGGGTAGAAGTGGGAACAAAGAGATCAAAATAGCCAACTCAGCTACTGGGCTGTAAAGGATAATAGCTGTGTAATGGAAGAACAAGAAGCCACTCCACTGGAAAATGCCAGGGTGCACAGATAAACTTCAGAAATTGTAAATCTTTGGTTCATACAAAAATATGTACAGAATCTTAGTTCTTTGCTGAGAATTTCATCTTAATATGAATCCACATAATCCCATGATGGATGGTATCATCATATGTCCCATAAGAAGAGGGTCACAAGAGAACAGAATATCCAGAAAAAAATCTAGAGCATTTGTAACATGGATTTTGTGCAATTTCCATTGCATGATTTTTTTTTTTTTCTGTTCAGATGAAGTGAAATTTATTACCTCACTGAGAATCTCTGTATATGCCCAATGTGGGGCAATATTTCACATTTCAATTACACTGAATTGCTTAAGTAACAATTACTTTTTTCTTTTATTTTCAATTTGTAATTCCATCCATCACAATTTTCCACTGTGTCCTTTGAAGCGTTCATCTGCAAATATTGTACAATATATATCTAGAGAGTTATCAGGGCCCCAGTATTAAAGGGTTTCCAAATGGAGAGTCCTGCAAGGCTCTATGCTTCAGGCACATCCATAGATTTCTCTGGAGTTAGCTCTGCATTGCTGGCCCCTGTTTGCAGCTGCAGCATTGTGGGACTTGCTGAGAGGTGCCGCTTCACAACCTAAAATCTTTAGCTGGAACTTAGTACCGATGCTGTCAATTCCACTGCCAGACAGTGTGCACATTTCAATATCACACATCACTGAATTTGTGTGGCACTGATGACACCTTGGACTGACCTTAGCTTCTGACTCATCCCAGGGCATAATCCTGAGCTGTGTGTATGACTTCCATCTAATCTCAAAATAATGAAACAAGTGAGAGATAGTTTTGATGCAATTGGGAAAGTTTTGTTTCAGGAATTTTCTCAGTGATAGTGTCCTAAAAGACCATATGCAAAACCACAAGTGTCTTCCAAATACATTTCTAGAAAGCAGAAGCCTAGAGTTGCTGAGTAGAAGGTCTGACTTGAAGTAGAACTCGTTCCTAATGTTGCACTGTCAGGGCGAGGCACCAGATATCATTACGTAAACAGTTGTACACATTATTTATACCTACTTAATTACTTTTCTGAGTGCATTATTTGAATAATCCCTTACTCAAACCTAAGGATGTTCATCAGAATCTGTCTTTTATGTACAAGCATGATTTCTCCTGTTAAAAGACCATAGAGTTTTATACTGCGCTGTGTATTCCAGAAGCAGAAGCCATACTTCCTGTATTTTTTAATCTGATTGAAGAACACCTTGCTTGCCCCAATGCTCCACCATGTTTGTAATTTAGCATCTAAACAGTTTGATTAATAAATTAAAATTTTCAGGTGCTACAGAATAGGCATGAGAAGGTTTTGTTTTCCACCATGGCCATGGTGTATTTGTATCCTGTTAATAATTACCTGAACTGGTATCAAATATGGAAATTCCTGTGTGCTAGTTCTTTTTTAGTTTGTTGTCTGCACATCAGTTTCAGATCTTACAGACATTTGACAACAAAGCTAGTGTAAAAAGTACTTTGTATCTAATCATGATTGGATTAGTTTCTGTTAAAATACTGTCTGGATTGGACTACTTGGCTCACATAGGCAATTGGAAAGTTTAACATTACTCATTGCTTTGTTGTACCTAAATTCCTTACTTTATTTTGATGAAAACCTGAACGCAGAGAAATCGATTAATAATTTCACAGAAACTTTGCTCTGGTTTCTTTTGGTTATTATTATTATTATTATTATTATTATTATTATTATTATTGTGATGACAATGTTAATTTGTATTCATGCCCTAAATGTTACTGACTTTTTTTTCTTTATCAGAAATTAGCCTTAATGTACGAGATCCTCCTACTGAAATAAGTATTATTCCAGAAGAAATGGTTAAGCCAGAGTGGGGATTACCTGAAGTTAAATATAGGTTTATCACAAGGTAAAATAGAATTTTGTTGGTTATCAAGCTGGAATTTAAATTATGCTATCTTACAGTGAATGTTAATTGGAAATGCTTTTTGCAGAGTTTCTAAGAAAGCTTACCCAGCTTTCTTCTATTTTTGGTTTTAGGTCAGAACTGGATGACTTACCACACAATCATTCCTGTGATGTTATTGGTCTTGTGACGTTTGTAGGAAGGGCTGAGCGAGCCAGAAAAAGAGGTTTTTCTATAAATATGACTTTCAGAATTTATCAAATAGATTCTAAATTTCTAAGTAAATGCTTATACATTTTTCTTAATATTTGTTTATATAGAACACAGTGAAGACTTCTGGCTCTATCGTTGGGTACATGCCATTGATGGGACCTCAGACCAACCATTCATACTGGAATTGTTTGCATCTTCTCAGCCAGATGTGTTTGAGCATATTCATCCAAGTACTCGTCTCTCTATAATACTTACTAATAATTATTTATAATGTTTTTCTGGTTCATTGAGAATTTCTGATTCTGAGATTAGTTGCCACTGAATTAAAAAATGCCACAATTTATCTCCTCCAGATAGTTGATCAGAAAATAAAATTTAAGAACAAAAAATAGTTTGAGTATTTGAAACCCTTACAAATTGCAGTTTGTCAGTTAGTGTAAACAATTAGATGGACAGCTGGGCCTGGGCCTCCTCTGATCTCCTTCGTTTCAGACATTTCTATTAAGAAGTACCTGGGCAATATCTCTTACATTAGAGGCAATTAAAGGCAGCAGCTGGTCTTGACCTGTAAATACCTGTTTTTTTCTGGACTGGAATAATTTAAGAGGATTGAATGAAGAGAGGGGTGAAAGTGAAAAAGCTTAATTTCTTTAAACCAGTGGGTTTTGCCCAAACAGCAGTCATCACCCAGCTGTGTTAGTTATCACACATGAGCTAAGAGTAATAAATTTCAAACTAGGAAATCCTTAATGAAGGATTTTGAAAGAGCTTTAAATATTTCTTCTTGCCTTTTTTCTCTTCTCCAAGCACTCACCCTCTTTTTAACACTGGTTGGTGTTGATATGCATTTTTTGTATTGTTTGATGCAGCATCAGCTGCACAGTCCTGCTAAGATTATGGCTGCATTCATCTTGGGTGTTCCGGGGAAGTGGGAAAGAATGACATTCCAGTAATTGAGATACTAACAAAAGAGTGAGTTTGAGCTCTGTATAGAAGGTTTGCAGTGGCATGTCATAATTTCTCATGATTTTATGTTTTCTATCCTTAAGGAACACAGCCGTCTAATACCAATATTTGTACTATGTACCAATATTTCAATGATAACCTACCCGATGAAGTTTCTCATGTTTTAGTTGTAATATCTATGCTGAAATTAAATTGAAGATTTAATTGTGTGTCCATATGGTAATTTATAATAGAGACATGTGTAATATTTGTAGGGTCAAGTGTCTTGTTTAGAGGACTTAATAAATTTAATCCAGTGTGTGTCAGTCTTGCCATTCTAAAATCAATGAACTGTCAGGAAGAAAAAAACTGAAGGGGTTTTTTTTTTCTCCAGTGACATACTTGGTGTGTACACAGATGAGAGTGATCCAGGGCCTCACTGAGAATCCTTCCAGGACAGTTTACCTTACGACTTCAAATGAAAGTCAAATATTCATTACAGGTAAGTTAAACTACTTCTAGTTTTTATGTAGTTCTCATGCTATTTCTTTGGAAAGGGTATTTTCATTTTACAACTAAATAATCAGTGCAGACTCTGAGGTAATAATGAAACATCATAGCAGAAAACAAAAGGCAAATAGCATTCTTGTGAGGCATTAAAATGGGTTTATCTTGTGAAAAGTATTTCTAGGTTAAGACATATATTTACTAATTCTTTCAGGCTGTTAATCTTTTGATAGGGTAGCAATGGTGATTACCAGTTACTTAAAACATTAAAAAACACTTGCAGCTTTCCTATTCTAGGTGCTTTTTTGCTAATTCTTTTGTTTTTTTTCTGTTGTTTAACATTTGTGTAACTTCCGGTGTCAAATGCAAATGTAGTCAAGAAATTCAAGGTACTCATTTTGTAAAACACTCTCAACAAAAGACATCTTTTGTATTCTCTAGTCAAGATTTTCTTATTTATTTTTTCTAGGTTGTATTCAGGGGAGTTTCAAAATGAGAACAGATTTCACTAACCTGCTTTGGTTTTGATACGTGATTATTTTTGTTTTAAAAGGGTGGCACAAGGGCCAGCCATACACCAAAGATGCCAAAGTGAAAAACTTCATTCAGTGGACGAAATCACAAAGTGAAGCTGATCTAATAAAGAAAACTGTCATTGGTGGCTATTACCCTTTTCCACGACCTCCTGATAGCTTTGTGAAATATTGTAAAAACAATGAAGGTATCATCTATCAAATATCTCTAAGATTTGTGGCCTTTTTCAGTCAATCTTAGTCCAGGAAAAACTCCTTTTTGTGACTAAATATTTCATAGGCTAAATCCTCACCTCACAGAAAATATCACACTGTTAGCTGCAGGTAAACGGGTGAAGCTGACATGGGTTGCACATATACCCAGAAGTTTTACTCTGAATATTCTGCTAAATCAAGATTTTAAATAGTTATTCTGAAGGGTACATTGAACTGGAAATTTTACCTGAAACAAAAATTGTGGTGTGTGATAATGCATACTAATGGATCCTTATGAGCTAAAAAGGTTTATTGTTTTAATTTTTTTTTCCATGTGATATTGATAACAAAAATTCTTTAGAATTCTTTAAAAGCATACGTTTAAATCAATTTAATATTTAGTAAAAATTAGTCTTGTGTTCAGAGATTTTGCTATTATATGTCTCTAAAACTTGATTCTGGAAATTTCTTCTTTGCAGTTGAATCAGTTTTGAAACCCATAAGTGAAATAGGGAGAGAAATTGAAGACCTGCACTACAGAGAACACAAGCGAATCGCTGTTCAGGGAATAATCAGTGCCATAAGATGCATCAGCTATAGCGATGCAGCTGAAGAAGCCCCAGGAGGGGAACTCATCCAGGTACCATGTGTGAGAGTCAATGCCAAAGCAGCTATGATTGTCATTAAAATTGAGGATTTTGTGTTTGAGTTCAGAACCTAATTACATTGTCTCTCAATCTAATTTTTGAGAGCAAAATTTTAAAAAGCAGTGATTCATTGCTTCTCTGAAAGTATTGTGGCAGTCCTCTGTAAAACTTGTAACTGTTTAAAAGTTACTAGTTTGACTGATAACCTGGTGCAAATTGGAGTGTGGGAGAGGCAACTGCTGCAATGTCACTTTCACTTGTCACTTTCTAACAGAAGTTACCTTATTAACATGATTAGATAATTTCTGCTAGATGTAAGGTGACTGTTAGAAATTTGCAGGTTTTTGAGTTGGAAGAAATAGCTTTAAGTACATTGAAAGTCTTAAACAGTTAGCTGTTTTTGCAACAGGATACTTGTCAGTCTCTTGGAAGTTCTTCTGTGTCCAAAGAAGACTGTGTTGACATGGGAAAAAATGAAGAAGTTGAGTCTTCTCTGGGGCCACCCTGCACTCCTGGGGAACATCAGCACCAAGCTCCGCTGTCAAAGGGGAGTTCAATCAAGAGAAGGACACCATACAGATGGAGAAGAGATGCAGAGCAGTAAGCTCTCATCATAAATACATGGCAGATCTTCTAAAAAGTGTTTCAGGAATTAGGCCGGAGCCCAGGCTGTAGAAACTATATAAGAAAGCTTTAAGAGCATATATAGTTGAATATTTAAATTGTAGTTATCTATTTTTCCTAGCATGAGGTGATGACAATTATACTGTTCATGATAATGAAAGATTAATTAAAGTAGGTTTGCTCTCTTCTTAATTATATTTATACTACTTTGTTATTAAGCTCACAGATTTGAAATAAGAGTAGTTAATACTTGAACCAAATGTAGTTTAGTGACATAGCTGTGGAACAAACAACAGTTAGAGTGGTGTGAGGAAATCAGATATCTTGACTTGAAAATGCAGAATCAGGTATAGCTGTTCCTTCATTTCAAACACAGCTTATTTTTGATTTCTTTGCAATGGAGTGTACTGCATGTAGCTGTAACTTGCTGTCAGAAAGGAAAGTAGGCAGTGGGCATGTGCTAACCTAAGGGCTCAAAATAACTTGTAGTTCATCTGATATAACAGCATTAGATTCAGGAGTAAAGTAACTGCTTGCATAAGATTGCCCTTTGTTGCAGCATATGTGTAAAATCTATTACACCCACACTCACTATTGAGAGCCTGGTGTATACACCGACAGATGGAAAGTTTCAGAAGTCAGGCCAGTCACATCTGGGTTTTTTGCAGTGGATTTCTTGTATTATAAAGGGTATATTTTTCTTCTTTACTTTTCATATCCATAAGTTATAATGTGTGAAGAGAGTGGATATTTAGAGTATTTTGAGGGGAAATAAAATAAAATATAATTAGAATTGAATGGAAATTTAATATTTAGAAAACCTTGGTAAATAGATGTTCTGTCTTGGCAGTGTTATAGCAAACTTAGTGAATTCTGTTTCATATGAAAACTTCCAGCATTTGAGTGTCTTAGTTTAGTTCTGCCTGAAAGAAAAACATCAAAGTCCTTTTGCTTTGTGAATTTCCATTTAAATAGATATTGAAAAATAATGGTGAATTTCCTACTTTAAGGGAAGGTACACCTGTTAGTCCTGTATCATCTTACCCCTATTTTACACGGACTGTAAGAAGAAAACTTGGGTAAGTCATGTGAAATTAACTGTGTTGAATAATTGCAATAATCAAAGAAAAATACTCCGAGTAAAAATTTTACAGATCAGGAATCTCTAAGGAAGTAAAATGAAGGAACAGATGAGGGTAGAGTTTGATGTTTTGTATTCACTCGTCTGCACCGACTCTATATATATCCAAAACATAATTTTGACTGTGTTGTTAAACATCTTATATTGCTGCTACTACTACTAAGGGAATATGTAAGAACAGAAGTTCATCATGGTAATTAATGGGTTTTCTGGTGGTGGGTGAGCTGTACATTTTCCCTAATGAATGTTAGAATAGTTGTCCCTGGGAAGTCACTCCCCTGGCTCCTTTCACTCGCCAGCACTCAGTTGTTACATAACTCGGTTTGGATCCAGAGAAGGTGGGGTTTTTTTGAAGTCCAGATAGGAATTTCAAATCCAGAGTCCTGTCAAGTCTGGAACCTACTGAAATAATTACAAAAGTGAAATTATTAAGAAAATGAAATTAATGCTTTTATTTGTTAACCAGGGGCTACAAGCTACTTTTATTTGTGCATTTTGTTTAAGGGCCATAAATTCTTTTCACCTGTTCCAGACACAACATGAGCAACATGAATGTTTGAACTCTTTGGTGTCAGTAATTTAGGATGTTTGTGTAGTTTGGCAGTGATCTGGATTTGTGTCATGACTGCATATACATCTCTGTTGCCTTTTGGGTTTACTTTTAGCATCTTTTCCTTTCCCCCCCTAAACCCAAGAATCATGGTAGCAGGAACAGGGCAACAGTGGTAATGAGGGAGCTGATCAAAGCTGTTGACCATTCTGCCAGTATTGCTCCCCTACAAGCATGCCTGTTTTCTTAAAACACATTTATTGGAAGCTAATTTGCAATACCTTTTTCTGGGGCATAAATGAGGCTCTTTTGAATCCATGTGTCTGTTGTTTCCTAGTCCTTTTGGTAGAAACTGCATTTTCTAGGAGAAATGGTTACCTGGCTTTGCAGCTGGTTCGTTAAAAGCATCACCTGGCTTTAAGGTCACACTTCTGCAGGTGGTGCAGGAGTTTGCAGGGACTTGTGCAAATCCATAGGAAAATCAGGAGGTTTTCCTTGACTGTAAGGAATCCTGTTTTCTTTTGCTTGCTGAGAAATGTTCCTCTTTTTCCTGGGTGGGGGGAAGGATGGGAAGAATGTCTTCTCCCCGTTTCTTATAGGTGGAGCCAGAAGTTAAGGCATGTTTACTTTGTTCTCTGCTTTTCTCAATCTGCTACTCTCCTCGCTACCTGTGTGTCCACTCTATGCCATTAGTGCTAGAACCTCAGCTAAAGGAGGAGAAAGTCTGTGTTGGATTATGGAAAGCTGTTTCACTCTATATAATTCAAAGGTAACTTGTGTATTTCTGTATAGAATTTTGCTGAATTCTCCAAATTGCCAAAGAAAAATAGAAAGTTAGCTGACATACTTTAAAATTGCATTGTTTTCCGTTCCTTAGATATAGCAGAATGTCAGCTCTCACTGAAATACTTTAATATGTTGATGAAGTAATAACAGTAGTTTTAACAAACTTCACATACTTCACAGAATATTCCAAGTTTGAAAGGGCCCACAAGGATCGTTGAGTCCAATAGCAAAGATACGTTTTAAAGTATATATTCTAACTTAAACTATTCTGCATGAAGGTTTTTTATATGTTATTTTCAGCACATGGTTGCATTTCGGCTTTTTAAATCAGTAAGAGCTTATTTTGAGGCTTTTTATTGACAGCTACAGTCCCTGCATTTCTGAGGTAACTTACCTGATTTTTAAGGGTTTCAAAAAGAACAAAGAAACTGGACAATTTAGTATTATTGTTGATATTCACATCCTTGCTAATAAAGATCTTCCTCATAATGGTACTTCTAAGCATTTCATTTACTCCAAAGTAATTTAATTTATAGAGAATGAAGTGTTTGTGGATAAGGAAAGATCAGGAATTTCAGAAAGGATTGTTTTTATGTGAAAATGGAAAAAGCACAGTTTTCTTGGAATTTCAATCTTTGTAAATTTAGCATGTTACCATGGAATTGCTGCACTACATGTTCCCACTCCATACTGCTTGAAATGAACTTGTTTGCATGCTTCTATCCTTGCAGTTTCACTTCTGTATTTTTTTGTCACGTAGACCCTTTCGTCCTTTTTTCTTCCCGTGGACGTGACAGCTAGGGAACGGGCACTCTATAATATAGGGAAATTCATCTTGAGGTTTGTATGACCAAAAGTTTCACAGCATGTCATGTTTCCTTCACAGCTCTTTTTCACACAAATAGGAATTTGTCAGGGAGAAGTAAGAAGATACCAAAAATCAATTTGTGTAGACTTGTCAAGTTACCATGAAAGGCTGTTTGGTCTCTCTATTACTTGCTGTGGTAGATGTGTTTACCATAATGGTGTCAGAACAGTTAGTTAATTTCAAACCAATCTATAAAGTAAATTTCATCAGTTTTATCAGTGAGTAGGATGTTTTGTTGTGTTGTTTCAAGGTTCTTTACTTCTTTGCATTGTTTAGGCATAGCTGCAAGTTGTAAATATTTTTTTCTTAATTTCATTTATCACATTTATCCCAGTGCTTAGGAAATAGGTGTGAAGCATGGGACGTGCTTATTTTCCCAATAGCTTTTGAAAATATTTATCTGCCATAGATTTTGATTGATGTTATTTTCAATGACAAGAATTTAAAGGAAAATGACTGATGAGTTGAATATCAATGTATCTGAAAATAGTGAGGAAAGGCTTTTTTGCAAGTGGGCATCTGTGGAAAGGGGGGCCTGCAGAGTGCGGGCTGAAACAGCAAAACTGGCAGGGCACAAGTTCTCCTAAAGCTGGCATGGGTAAAATAGCCTGTGGGTATTTTGGTGTACAGCAACAGGAGCACATTGCAGTAAGTGGAAGGATTTGGGTGGCCTTAGGTGCATTGCAGACAAAGCGGCTTGCAAAGAAGTACATGGCCTATGTGTAGAGACAAGTAGTTTCCTTTACAAGCCAGGCTGTTTACCCATCCAGCACAAAGCAGGCCTGGAGGAATAATGTGTTAGGCAGGTAGAAATTATCCCAGCCACAGATCTGTGAAAGAAGTGGGGAAAAATCATGACAAGTTTTTTTCGTATTTTCCTGAGCATTTTTACTTGCTTTAAATCAGAGCCTATTCACTTCCAAAACTAGACAATTTTAAAAGAATAAAAAACATAACATCCCCTTTCCATGATATCCACTTGTCAGCAATATGACTTGGTTTAATCCTGTGCCATAATGAGGAGAGAAATTGACATGTATCTATCTTGACACGTTTGTTTCTGAGCAAGCCTTTCTTAACACTGTGCTGGGGTTTCATTTTATATTTGACACATCCAAATCTCAAAAATGAAAATTAATTTTCTGGGCACTAATTGCACAGGTTGTACCGCTTAAGTGATGATTCTTTTGTGCCTAGATTTGGACATCACAAGGATGTCACTTCAATGATGATCTAGTCATGATAGGAGTGCATTTCATAAAATATACTTTTATAATCAAAACCCACAGTATATTTCCTTTTATCTTTTCACTAGATACTATTTTGGATATTTTTCATTTGTTACAAAATGCTGACATGAAATTTTCAAGGTACACCCTAGTATGAAATAGAAAAAATGGTTTAAAAACCTGCAAATCCTTATGAAATACAGTGTGGTCCACTAAACAGCATGTTCATCTTTGATTCCTTTTTTACTCTATTTTCTAGTTATTATTAACGACTTTGATAGTTGGAATTTTAAGGGTACCTTAACAAAGTCTTACCTGTTGCAGTTGTTTGTGATGCAAGATAATCTAGATAGTCCTTTCCCTAAGTTTTTTTAGACATCACAGTGAGTTTTATTCTAATAAAAGGAATGGATCAAAGAAGAAAAGAGTAAATGGGCCTCAGAGCTCATGTTACTGTGTTTGCTTACAGAGTGCCTCTTATGTTTTTCTCCTGCATAATATCCTAGGTAATTTATTAGAGATTGATAAAGTATAGTTTCTTACCATTAATTCAAAACTTCATGGATCAAAAAAGAAAGGCTTAACAAATACCTAGTTTGGTTCATTGAACTGATCATGACAACGGGACAGTATGTCCACAGGAAAATAGAGATTTGGCATTTCTGTCATTTTGGATTCCGGAGTGGTGACATGGCTCCATTCATGCTGTGTTTCTGGGTGCTGAAGGGGATGACAGGACAGTGCAGCTGCATGTTGAGCACCAGGTTTTTGCAATCGAGTCACCTGTCATGGTTGGCCGTGTCACACGTGGTATTTCCACCAGGTGTCCGTAGAGGGCAGCAGACACCGGGCTGAGAGTGTAAAACCCTTCCCCATCCGATTCCCAGAGCCAGGAATCAGGCCGGGCTAGCTAGCCCTGAGCTCTGCTAAGCTGATTTACTGAGCGCAGGGGTCTCGTTGTGTCAAGCTGCTGTATACAACTCTTATGATAAGGAATCAGCTCATTCACTCGAACTCGTGTCATTTATCAGTAGAAGTCTGTCTTTTGCTGCATAGACTTTGAGATTAATTAGGTTTAAGATAAATATATATATATATATATATATATGTATACACACTATAGTTTTTTTTTTTATAGCTTAGATGATTGTCAGCTTGGACATTCTGTGCAAGATAAAAATGGACAGGCTGTGTCAGACAGTTTGCAGTACTGCACAGGTACGTTGCAAATAGTTGTTACATTAACCTTAGGAGGCTTAAGACTACTTCTCCAGGTCCAAACCAGGCAACAAAGATATCCTTGTAACCTTTGCTAAGACAGTTTCTTTGCACATCCAGCCGCATCAGCCTCTAGGGAACCACTGTAGCAATGTATCATCAATGTCATTCTACTCAATGTTCCCAGCTGTGTTCTAAGGGATGGCTGAAGGGACAGCATTAGATTGTTTCCCATTATGGGCAATAAATTCTCAGTGTATCTTTGTAAAAATTTTAAGTTAGTTTAGTATCCCAGAAGCACTTTGTAGCATAAGACCTCACATTTTCTCTTGGCCTTATTAATTTCTGCCATATTTTCATAGTTGAAATGTTCTAATGAAAATTATATCTTAGTTATCAGAGGAGTGATGCAATTATATAAGCATATAAACAACTAAATGTTTTCTGTGCTTATAATAGATCAAGAAGGAGTGAGTAATATACCTGAAACTGAAGAGACTGGAAGAACTTGTGATTTCTGGCAGAGTGACCTGTGGGCACAAGTGAAAGACAAGTTAATGAATTATTTTCATCACAGCAAAATTTTCCCAGAAAGTATCCCATGTAAATTTGATTACATGCACAAAGACTTACTTATGCAACAGTACAACCTTCATGCAGCAGTGCACCAGCCAATAGAAGCCAGGACAGATAAAAACACCAATGAGTTTAAAAGTGCTAATGGCCTTGGATATTATGAAGTGACAGTACTAGGTAAGTAGCTTGCCTTGTAAAAAAGGTTAAGCAAGAGCAGAATAAGTTCATCAGAAACTGAATGGATTTCTCTAACGGAATCACTTGATTCTGAGTATTTCTTGAGATTTGAAAAATTATTGACATTTTAGATTTTTGTTAGAGTTTCCGTATAGTCTTACCAAGTATTATTTGAAGAATGTGTGTAGTCTTTAAACTATTGATTACTTCAGTTAGAAGTAGGTCCTGTTCGTTATTTCAACCTGACATAATCAGGCAAATTATTAATTGCACTTTCTGCTGGAGAAGTGTTTATCAGAAACAAGTTAGTGATCCTGGAAGGAAGAAGACAACTATAAATGCATTTTTCAGCATTATTCTTGTTGAGCTGGTTTTTTCATACTGTTGCTCCTAAAGTACCTTCTCTCAGTGGCAGAAAATGAAAGGCCATATTTTAGCCATACTCATTAACTGCTTCTTGCTGCTTAACATGAAGTCAGCATTAAGTGACAGTTGATTGATTTTTTATTTACTAAAATATAAATATGCAAGTTGATGTGTATCTGTTTGCTAGCTTTATTGAGGATTATTCAGTTTTTGTTTTCCCATTAGAAGTAGACAGAAATTGCCTTGCTTAAAATGCTCATGTTAAGTTCCCATAATTTAAAAGTTTTCATTATTTGCTAAGGGACATTTACAGAGGAAGTGTTTGAATATTTGAAGTCATTAGAATCCTGAGACTGACAATACAAAATCGAAGATGAAAGTAGCACTGCATTGCACACTTTACTGGTTGTAAATTTCTCTGCCTTTGCAGATAAAATTAAAAGGAGGGTGAAATGGCTTCCAAGGTGTAATGTTTTTTGAACTATCAGCATTGTTAGCCTTAAACCATAGTATTTCATGATATCATATTAATTTGAATGTGCTTCTGTATAATCCTATATAGAAACATATTTTTAGACATTAGTTATTAACACATGGACAAAGAACATGTAAATAAAAATCAGTGCAGTTGTTTCTTAAAAAGAAAAGAGAAGTGGTGCACAAACTTACTGATGGGTTGAATGTGAGGTTTTCTTCTGACATAAAATATTTTTCTTCAACAGGTATAAACCATGACACAGGAATAGATGTTGCTTTTCTTCCACTGTTTTGCCCTGACAAGCCCCACTTATTTCAACTAGAAGACATTCAGAATGATACATTATTGTCTTGTATGAGTTGTATCTCGACATGCCAGCAGAAGGCCACCAGCAGTGGGAGACTTTGTGACACATTTCCTCTCTCAGGTAAGACTGACTTTCACTGATGTTACTCCTTTATCATTTCTTGGTTTGTCTTTCAGTGCAAGAGTTAACCTTCTCTAGAAATCTTTGCTGTAGGTCAGACATTGTTAACCTCTTCAGTGAAAGAGATGTGAATTCTATTTCACCACCTTCAGTAAATTGCTGTAATACTGAACTTTCAAGGCAGTTTTTGCTGGAGCTGTTCTCATCCTCTGGAGACAGTATTTTAATATCCAAACTGCATACTCATATCTCATGCTGATGATGTTGTTTCTAGTGATGGAATTTATGAATAAAAATTTTCACTGAAGAAAGGTTGAACATCTACACATTACTATATGGAAAACATTATCAATTCTGTACACCTTTTTATTGTGTACAGAATATACAGCAAATGCCTTTTAAAACCACCTTTTCTTAACTTCTAGATGAAATTGTAAAAGCAGCAAAGGAGCTCGACGGCAAACATGTTATCTGCATCTTGGACATCTGTCATTTGGGTGATGATAACGTGGAAGTCTTTCTGAGCAAAATCTACAAGACAGTGGAGTCAAGTGTGCTGGATCCAGTGTAATTTAATAATTTAATTTTCAAATTATTATTATTATTCAAAAAGAGGGAAATAAAATTGCTATAGCTTGAATACACCCTCTACACATTGCACTTTTCTAGAACTAGCAGACACAATATAAAATCACAATTCTTAGGGTGGTTGTAATGGTCATCAATGTAACTGGGAAGGACAATTGTTGCCTTTATTTTTCAGTCTTGAAACAAATTAGACAATGTCTTGGTCGGTGATGTTTAAGAAGGATGAATAGGCAGTACGGTGAGCTGATTATTTGGCAGGATACCAAGGAGTAAAAGTGATTATCTTTCTTTACCTGTACACAAATATATACAGGAAATGTATATATCTGAGTGAGAACTGAGAAGAAAGGCAAGCTTTCCTAATATTTAAGGCAATGTTTGCAAAATAATTAATGGGCTGTGATAAAAATTTAGGCTGGAAAACAGAATAATCTTGAGGATTAGAATTTTGGTGTTCTTTAATGATATTTTTTTTAGTGAAGGCTACCAGTGGCAGCCTAACTGCTCTTTAGGCTTGAAGCTTCCTGTGAAATGTATTAAATACCATGGTGCCTTTAGTACCATGATCCAGGAATCCACTTTCAGTTCTTTTCACCTGAGCAAGGTCAGGTGCTATATTTTTATATGTCTGCTTTTGAACGTATACTGTTAGGTAGTGAGTATAGCATCAAACATTTTTAACATATTTTATTCATCAATAAGTGTAATGAAATATTTTTAAAATAATTTTTTAATTGGAATTTGCTTCTAGCTTTACAAGAGAAAAAGTGTTTTTAAGAAGTGCTAATTGTGGCAGATATTCAGTTTGCAACATAATTTTTAGGTATGTTCTGAGTACATAAAGGAGTTCAGCAACTATGAGAAGCTGCTTCTTCCACAAGAGCAAAAGACTGGAAAATTCTGCCAAGTTTTTGCCTAAAGAGCAACTGGCTCCTGCTGTTTCAGAATCAAGTAGCACATTTTTCTCACATGTTAAACAGCCTCAAATCACTTAAAGAACTGAATTCTTACAAAATTATTCTCAAGCAGGAGCTAATTGCAATTTAACTACTTGTCCATTTGAAATGCTGCTCTCAGTTGAATTCTTTGAGAAGAAAGAAGTACAGAGACTTGCTAGGTAAATCATACCTTTATTGACCAAAGCCCACAGAGTTAATTTATAGGAACAGATATATTCTTAGGCACATTTTAGCAGCCTGTTGGTCATTGAAGATTACCTCTTTCAAGTAGTAGCTCACTTGTCTTCCCTGGGGGCAGTGGACTTTGTCCTCAAGTATCTAAAGTCTGTGCCCTACTTTCAATTAATGGTAATTTGACAGAGAAATGTAATTGATTTTCTTACATACAAGTTCACAGGCAACTTCAGCTAAAAAATAATGAATTTTATAAAATTATTGTGTCTTTCTAGTGTAGTTTACAGTTTAAAAATATATTAAGGGGAATAGTTTAACTTAAATTGCACTGGAACTGAAAATTAAATGTGACTGTAATGTATCTGTATTTGATATGAATCACAAGTATTAGTTCTGGAGCAATGTTTGTCAGGTCATGCCTTTCAGAGTACCCACAGAAGGCAAAATGAAAAGATGCCAACCCAAGAAGAGTAGGGTGTTGCTTGCAGTGTTATTTGTGTCATTGTGGTGTTTACGGGTATGTGGAGGTGAGAGGCCATTGCTCTGGAGCCAGAGTCACACAGCACTTCATGTTCCAAACTGAGCCATGCTGACTGTGTCAGCCAATGCTTTTTTATTTACATATACTTCAGTTGGAAGTCTAATTTTAATGAAACTGTTCTTTCTTAAGGCAATTTTTAAAGGAATTATCTTTGTACAAAAGGACTGATGTGGCTGATGTTTTCATAGGGCCACACTGGTGAGGTGGTCCAGCCACCTCCCTCCATCTGATGCCATAGAAATGCAGCCAAAAGCTGTTTGTGGCATTGCACTGCTTAGTACACTTTAAACATAAAGCATTAATCATTTCATCCTATAAGTTAGAACTTCCTAACTCTAAATAAATATCAGAATTATGGGGAATATAGATAATATCTTTAAAATGTTAAAAGATATAATTTGATTTTACTCAATGGAGTAAATTTTTGGAGTTGGAAATTTTTTCATGGCAGAAGCTGGGAAGGGGAGATATTTACTCTTGCAGAATTGGGTGCCAGTCTTGGAAGCACAGGCTTTCTGTGTGCAGCTGGTGAATATCTAATGCCTGTAGTAGACTTGAAATTTCACTATTCTGGATCAATCTGTAGAGTCACCATCCTGCTAAATATCACTGAATTTAATATGTGGAGTTCAATGGCTGAAGTGCTGCAGTGTTACTGTGTTTCTACCATTCTCTGATTCTGCCATGTCTCCTTCCTCCTGCCAATCTAGCGCTGTCAGACTGGGGCAGAGGTGCTCTCTGCAAAGAAACCACTTGTTTTACTTCATTTGGTGTTTACTAACACAAGTGTAAAACAAATGTATTTTTGATCTTGAGTCTGTCAAAACATGTTAGTTTTGCTGTGTTAAGCTAAGATTGTAATTACTTCTGCAGAATGTTTTAAGTATCACCTTTCTTGCTGCAGTGTATTGCTACTGCTGAGTGTAAAATACTGTCAGAGCACATTTCTTTACTGTGGAAGGTGTACCTGACCAAAGAACTATACTTTAAAACCTCACATGTGCATGTTTCTTGTGTTTTCAGCATTAACTTCAAAGAATGGAGGACGGTAGAGCATGTGTAGTTAGTGGTACTTCGAGTGCATAAAAATTGCTAAGTCATAGATAATAAAGATAATATTAATTTTGAATCAATGTGATGTAGAAGTTGTGTGACACTGAAAAGCAAAGAATATAAATAAATTAATTAATATATGTGAACATCTTGGACTGTTTCTTTCCATTTCTTTCCTTTTTACTTCTTGTAAGTTGTTTCAGTTTTCCAAGAATCTTCTCCACAGTCATATTTACTCTTTTCAAGAAACTTTAATGGAGAACTAGGCTGAGCTTCTGTCAACATCTGTACAGCTTCTCTTGGCTTTCAACATGGTATGCAGCATGAGTTGTAGAAAAAGAGGAAAAAGGAAGGTCTGTTTGTCCCTCTCCCTCCCCACACCATGCTCCTGGACTGGGGCTGAGTCCCTGGCTGGGCAGAGAGGGATAGGACCCAATTCCTTGCCTGCTTGTCAGCTGAATGGACTGGGAATGCCACAGCTGTGTGTGCTCTGGACATGCTGGCATCACAGCCCTTCCTAGGCTGTCTGTAAACCTGCAGGAGGGGAAAGAGCTTGGAGAAGCTCTGCTCTGCACTAAGTGACAAAACTCTCAGCTGCTTCCCAACCCAAGCTGGGTGTTGCATTTTCTCAAGAAGAAGGAACTCCTACAGCAGCTGAATCAGCTCTGGGCTCTGCAAACTACAACTCTGTCACCCAAGGAAAGACATCTACTGAAGGCAGTGTTACTGACATCTGCAAATCCTCATGGGCTACCCATCTGATGTGTCTGTTTAAGCTCTGGAAGTTGTGTGAATAAAATGAACTCTACAAAACTTGTGCACATCAAAAGGAGTTGCTGTACAGCTTTGGCACTTGTGTGAGCCCAACAGCATCCTGAACCCTCTGGCAATGAACTATTTAGGGGTGACTGAGCCACCTTGAGAGCAGTCTGGGCAGGGGAAAGCCACCTGTTGGAAAGGGATTGAGGAGCAGCCAGCAGGGCTCTGCCTCCCTGCAGTCCTACCAGGCACTTGAACCATATTAGGTAGAGAAATGAAGCCAAAGGAAGAGTCTGGCTTGGCAGGCAGTTAACAATAAAGGCTGTTATGTCTGTGCTGTAATCTGTGGCCACCATCTGGGTGAGTACTGATAACTTTCATTTGTCCCCAGCATGCCCTTTCTCTGCCCTCCAGCCCTCACTCCCCTGGGAATGGGGCCCTGAACCACAGCTTCCGACAGGACTGAGGGCCAGAAAGCAGTGGGCTCAACCAAGTCCTGACTGACAGGGGCAAAACACTGGAAGGGGCTCTGACAACACTGCAGGCTAAAGGAAGAGGAACTACAGGCTCAAGACATGGGAAAAGTCAGAATGTGCTGCTGTGAAGCTTGGGGTAGTCAATTTTTGTTTTAGTCTTTTCAAAAAAGATTATGTCTAACCAGACCAAATTAACAAACACGTACATTCAGACAAACAAGCTGGAGAACAATCAGATAAAGTGGATGTCTTCAGGTGGGCAGGGTTTTATTAATCCTGCAGCAGGTAATAATCTGAACACTGATACAACCTGGAATGTGGGCAGTTTGCTTTGGGGTCTGTAGAAAACAGAAGTCTAAAATCTGAAGGACAAATATATTGTCTTTAGAAAGGAAGCGTCCAAGAAACTGCTGGTCCATTTGTCCAACTTTTATCCCTAAAGTGACTCTGGAACAATGTTTTTTTAATCCCTTCTTTGCATTTTTACCACCATCAAGGACAGTTTGTGCCAAACTAGTTTCCCTTTTTGATAGGCCTGGCATATGAGGCAACATCCTCCTAATCAGCTTGAGGAAATACAAGTTTGAACAAAAAGTCCCTAAGAGTACTTGATCACTCAGCAGGACAGCAAATGCTGCTGCTTTGCAGGAATCTGTCAGGGTAACAGCGTTATTCAGCAGTTGAAACCATTTGATCATCTCAGGGATGACCCTCTGTGGATTATACCCAAGTGTCAGCGTAGGAAAAACATGTAAGCACACAAAGGCAATCACATGCCAGTTCTTTATTAGAGTGTGTGGGACACAGGGGAGATGGAGCACCCAAATCTTGTGCCCGAGAGTACAAAGTTTCTTTGTGATTTTATACCTTCATTTTATACATATCTGAACTAACACCCACCCCTAGCTAATGACTCCCCTGATCCTTAGTTACTATCTCAAATCATACCTATACTTTACCCTAAGTTATACTTGATTTGGTTCAGACAATGCTTCCCCAATTATCTCCCGGGCTCGAGTCACACCTGGTTCGGTTAAAACAGTAGTATGACGCTAGTTACAGTAAGCTGACACTGTGTTCCAAGGCCTGGCTGCGTCAGGTTTCAGGCTGTGCATCTTCTAGCTTCCCCACCACCCATAGTTAGCCCCTTGCAATGCAGAAATCATCTTTAACCCTTCACTATCACAAGGAGGAATGGTTAGAAGGATGTTCAAGGACAAAATTATGAGCGTAAAAAATTGCAGCGGTTTTCCAAAGCAACACAAGTGACAAAAATGTGGTCCAATAAAATCATCAAAAGCATTCCCCTTAGGAAGGAGAAAGGAATTTTGCAATGAGGAGGGTCTGACAGGACAGCCATGTTACTGAGAAGACCAGAAATCAGAAAACCACGAACTGAGGTGCACCTCCACAGCAACCTCTTGCCACAGAAAGTAGCAGCTATGAATTCTGGATGAAGATGGGGAAGAGAGGACCAGCAGCCAGAATCTGTAATTGTTCTGGTGGTTTGGGCATTATGTAGGCTTCGTGGACAACACTCTAAAAAAGACCAATGGGACAATAAATTATTTAGAAAACACAAGACCTAAAGATTCAGGCTTTTTTCTCTTTTTTTTCCTCAAAGCAGAAAAGCAGGAATAGAATTTGGCAGCATGATCAGAGTGCAAACAATATTCTGGTGAGAGGAGGACAGAGGAAAAGGCAATTTCTAGTGAAAATGAGCAGTTGGTGAGGGAGTTTTTGAATTAAAGAGAACACAGCTGTGAGACAAAATATTTGGGAGACTCTAGTAAAGTTTTTCACAAGTTTGACAGATCACCAAAAGCACTCTGGCTTGGCACCACTCAGCAGAAGAAAACATGACAAATCATTCAGCTCTACCCAGGGTTTAATAAATGAATGATCAATATATTTTTAATATAGCCCATAAACAAAAGAATTACTGTTACACACCTAATAAAATGGCCCAGTGTTCCCAAGGATTTAGAAACAGAATTTTCACTCCAAACCAAGCTCAAACACAGAAATCCCACATCCTTGAAATTCCACATACAGAAAGGCAAATGCCATTCTCTCTCTGCCTGGTGTGTTGCTAGCATTTCTAGCTTTTATACCTCCTAGTTAAATAAGTCATAAAGTGTTGTACGCAAGAAAAGTGCTATGAAAGTCAGCTGTGGAAAAATGTCAGCTAATGGCTCAGCCTTTGTACCACCAATGTAGGCAAGGTTTTCCACAGCTGAATATTCTCCTAGAACATGATGGGGTGTGACATTAGAACTAAATAACCATGCCCCAAATAGCTTTCCCTGTAGCTGATTTTGACATTTGAAGGCCCAAGCAGTTTCACACATTTTAAAAGTACCTTGCTGGCATTTTAGAAGTTTCCACACTGACATTTTATATGAAGAAAGGAAACTAGTGAGGCTAAAAGACTTTGAAGTAAAGAAGGGAGAAAGGCTCCAACAGGCAAAACAAACTAATTTTGGTTCTCTCTGCCATTTAAAAGAAAAAAAATCGGTTCTATTGCTACAACTAAGCAGGTAATGAAGCAGCAATGACATAGCCAAATGTCTTAAATAGAGCTCAGTTCTGGTGTTTCAGAGCTTTGAGACAGAACTTGCTAATATCAATTTCGGTAGATTACTAGGACAACATGCCCATTGCTCAGCCTGATTTTTTCCACCATGAAGCACATATTTAGTTGATCTTGGTTTTTTGTTTTGGTTTTTTTGTGGTTTTTGTTTGCTTGGATTTGTTTTGGTTTTGTTTTTATTTTCTTTCAGCACAGAATATGTAGGGGCAATTCTATTTTTAAAGTTGCCCTGGTTCCAGTTGCCCCTAACATTTGATGTAGCTTTGCAAATTTTCCCTGAGATTCCAAAAAGTGACGGTGCCTAAGGTTAACAAAATATCTTTCTTGCTAAGCTTTTAATCTCATCATGCACTTAGCCAAATAAACTATTTTATTTTTAGCTCTTTGAACCAAATTAAATAGAGGGAAACTACAATAACAATATAACTTATATATAATATATATAATATATTATATATAATAAGCTAAGAACATGATTACTGCGATCCCTGGTTAACTGAAAAGTTACCTTTTTTGTAGCTGCTTTGTGCAAGAGTCATCAAAATAATTACAGTATTTTAGCAAAAGCCAAACAAGAAGCAGAGACTATTTTACTAGAGTACACTGGCTGGTTTTCAGCTCTGTGGTGACAGCAGCGATTTTCTTTCCCCACCAAATTGTTTCCTTCAGAAAACTAGTTGCCAATAATCAGAGAATGGCCATAGAAGGGGTGCTTCAGTGATAAACACCACAAGGTTTACAAACAAAGAGAAAGAATTTCATTAACCTAACCAGCATATTGGAAAAACAGATTGAAAGAAAAAACCAACCCCAAAAAACCCCAGTAAGTCATCAACAAGCTTTCAGGTTTTTACATGTTACAAACCTGAGACAGAGTTTCCGGACCTGAAAGAAAGTTTCTCTTCCCTCTGCCACCCACCCAAACCCACATTGCTTTGCTGTGGTAACAGCGTGGATTTAGTTACATCATGTGATATGAGCCTCTTGTTATCACCTTGATTCAACAGCTTACAGGAAGTTCATCCAAATAGAGAGATTTTAATCTGCTTTTTTTTTTTTTTTAAATTTGGATTTTCAGTATTATCTAGAAGCTACATTTCTACAGCTGGCAATGCAACCCGTGGGGCTTGCTCCCCTAAAACATATTTTGCAAATATTGTTTAAAACTGAAGTATTTGGGGTTCATCTTGATGAACCTTCAGTAACCCAGCAGAGCTGCCCCTCCCCGTGCCGCCTGTTCCTGGGCCTGCAGATCTCAGCTGCTGCCCAACCATGGCACTTGAGTGAGAAGGAGGGAGGGAGGTTTCTGCGACATCCTGACCATATCTGGACTTCCACCCCCCTACTCACCTACATCCTGCTCTTGCTTGAGTGAGTGGAAAACCCTCCAAAACAAAAAAATTCATTCTGTTCTTTATTGTTTTAATAATGAAATAAAAACCTGAAACATTTCCTTTCCAAAGGAAATTCTGAGTATTTTAAGTTTCAGCTAAGAAATAAGTTTATTGAATACTTTCCAGTGAATGGAAATACCCAACCTGTGAATAGTTCAACCCAGTAAGCACTGAAAACACTATGGCTTACACTTCAGTGTTCTCTTCTAGAACTTTTTTCAACTGTATTATGTCATTCCTTAACCTCCCCCCCCAAAAAAAAATTGTTCAATTTCTCAATGATGCCAATTACAGAAAGCTTAGATTATTTAACAAAATGTATTAAAATAGGAAAAGATCACTTATGGGAAGTGATTAAAATCATTGTTAGTCATTATTACCACCAAAACTGTAAAACTGTGAAAGAGAAATAGGAAAGTCTTGGGGTTTGATGTCATGGTTTATATCTTCCTTTTGAATGATCTGCTCACTGAACTGAACTAAGAATTCTCTCTCTGAATCTTTCCAAGAAGCCATTACTAATGTGTTTATTTGGCACTTGAATATATTTGGGTCTAAGTGACAAGTTGATGGCTTTTTTTTTTGTTTAGCAACCTGGCATTTTCAATAAGTTCAGCAGCTAACACAGACATAAAATATTGAAGATACATTGGGGAAGGCTGCATCAATTTCAGTCAAATTCCAGTTTGATGATTTATTAAATCTCTATAGTGTTAAAATAACATGCCAATGTGAGGAAGTAGAATGGTCTTGAGTCCAGAGAGTGTGAGAGCCCAAACCTTGTGCTCAGCTTCATCTCTGTTCCATTACCCCAGTCAAAACATGGCCATTGCAGTCCATCCACAATGAGCGTGTGGGCTGCGTTCACTCTTGAAAGGGAAGAGGGCAAAGCAACTAGCTTTTCTTCTCTGGGTTCTGCATGCATCAAACATGGTTTCTCATTAAAACCCCATCTCTTTGGCCTCAGTTTAATCTCCTCAACCCAAGAAAAAAAAGCCACGCCAGTATGCTGAAAAGCAGTCAATCATATTTATTCACTCTTTGAACAAATTTACAGATCAAGTAACTGCAATGAAGAAAAAAAAATGATAGCAAAATTTGGATAATTTCAAGCTAAAAAGCCTCTTACCTTAAAAAAAAGCATGTTAAACGTGAAAGTATGTTCAGACACTTGCTTTACATGCTGAAACACAGGCTCAAGAAATGAATCCATGAGGAACTGTCAACTAGTGTTATTTCTATATAGTGACCTAAACCATCCTTTGCATTTAAAACTTCCTTTTGGCATAACACCTTTCATCTATTTTTATTTCCACTTCTATGGCTTTACGAATTTGTTTGGGGTTGTTTGTTTGTTTGTTTTTAATCAAATAAATTTTGGTTTTGTCATAGACACCAGCATAAAAGTCAAAAGAATTTAGGGGTATGTACTGATTTTCCTAGATTGCTATGCTGAAAACTACAAAACTTTATACTGCACTGTTATGCTTACGTATCTTGAAATTATACATTTCTGTTTGTCTAGTGGTCTGTGTTGAGCAACATTCCAAATGAGGTAGATTGAAGGATTATTTATCGTTATAATAACATAAATGTTGCAGAGGGAATGAATTTGGCAAGGAATGTAATTAATCTTCCCTCATGCTATTCCTTAATCTCTAGAATTTCAGAGGGTGCTACTAGCTGACTTTGTATAACCTGAGTTTTATCTCACTGAAATCCCTGAGGCTTTATTTTTATTTTGTCCCATTTATTAATTTTTGTAATGTTGGGGGGTTTTTAGCCTGATTGGAGGTAAAAGTCATATGTTAATAGGGGGTCTGCTAATTCTGCTACTTTTCTCCTCCCCTTTCTACCATTAACCAAAGGAGGATAAGAGACATGGAAAAACCGGTATTTGAGAGGTTCAGTGAACAAAACTTGGATTTATTGATAAGGAGGGAACACATAAGTGCACAAAAGATGCACATCTGTAGCTGAAAGTATGTGACTCTTGTTCTACTTCTTGCAGAACAGTATGTTCTAAAAATACAGCACTTAGTTTCACTTTTTGACTGAATGGAGGTTGAAGACAGGGATGAACTCTAAAAGGTTAGTAGCTATAAAGTTTGCTCCTAGAAAGCTTATCGGGAGAACTCTTCCCAATCTGCTAAAGACTGCCTATGTCCATGACTCACATGTCTACACTTATCTGGAAGGAGCAAGAAATCCCTGAGCACTAACCATAAAGGGCTTCCATGGATCCTTTTCTCTCCATTTCATTATCTTCTTCCTCCAGGACAATCAAGGTACCACTGTAACCACCCTTGCAGCACTGGGCAGAAACTAATGCTGAGAATGCAGAGCAGAAAAATGTCACAGTTGTGCCAGAAAACACTGCTGAGCTTTGCTGCATAAAGAATCCCCAAAACAAAATCACCAAAGAATGAACAAAACAACAAAAACACCTGTCACACTGTTGTAGTAAAATACAGAAGAAAGCTTTTTTAAAAAGTCAAATCAACACCTTGTTTTATATTGCTAAGTCCTAGAGAGGAAATTCAATTCAGAGTCTCATCACTATGGAAAGGATAAAACTTACCCCTTAGAAAACAGGCTGAGGTTATCATCCCCTGTTCCCCAAATCCATCAGTTTGGCACTAAGGATAGGTCTTGAAGCCTTTGAATTAGCTGGGTTTCAGTGGTTTTATATTTGCTAATCAGTTTGACCACAGCTCTTTAGACTCATGCATCCATCCTGGTATTTTTGCTGGACAGACTCAGGATGACTTAGCTACTAAAAATCAGGTGTCTTCAGGCCAATATGGCCAAAGTAGAATCACAGTCTGGAGAGACTCACAGTCTGGTGAAACTCAGTCTGCTACTGCACAGAACAAGTAAAAAAAAATTCTTTCTCATTTTTAACAAAGTATAATTAATCCAAGAAGTCCATGAAGGCAAGACATCTGAGGACAAGCGATTGACATGATAACAAAATCAAGTCTTTTCTATGAATATTCTGAACACCAGCTGGAAAACAAAGAGGCTTTTCATACACATTTTCAAATTAAAAATATCCTCTTTGGTGGGATTTGACCAAGCCCCAGCTGATGGGCAGAAGCACAAGCTCAGTGTGTAAGTGCCCTCCAGAGAGTGCCCAGCCCAGGCACACACACAAAGGGTTATCCACAAACAGTCCATGCTCTGCCATCCCCCATCCCACCTGGCAGCAGCTCCAGGTGGTAGCACTAATGACCCATCTTCTGTAAACCAGCCTCATCCCACCTACTGCAATTAGAGCCAGATACTTCAGAGAAGTCACAGTGCTTGCTCCAAAAAAAAAGAGAAAAACCCTGACAGTCTGGTGTGAGGCATAAACACAAGTGCAAGTGACAAGTAACAGGGCAGAGCCGGCTGAAGCCAAGACAGGGAATCCACAGGGCAGAGCTGGCTGAAGCCACAACAGGGAATCCACAGTGCAGTCACATGGAATTACAAACATGCTCATCTTGACTGAACTCAGATGAGTATTTCTGGCAGACATGGAAGAACAGCCACTGCTAGTGATGCATCTTCTGTGCACCAGAGAAGGAGCCAGTGAGGTCAGAGCCGGCCAATGTCCCACAGGCCTCTTCACATCTAGAGTCACTGAGGTATGGGAGCAGGAATCAGCTTCCTCCTCTTTCACTGATCAAGCAGATTCTACCTGTTTTCTTTTTCAGTACTAGTGCTCTCTGAAGTTTCTGTTAAAATTAGAGAATTAATTTCTTCTTCTATAATTAACCTGTCAAAACCATTCATGGGATCATCCTTTGCAGAGCTCTGAAAGAGAGGAACAACATTTTTAACAGTATTTCCTCGTGGCAAGTGCTGCTTTTTCAACCCAGTAAGACAGACCCCAGTTCCACAACATATACCCTGTATTATGGTGAAAAGCCAAGGTAGCTGGGCAACAAATGGTGCTTTTCAGAGCCATGGCATAGGCCTGGCTGACAGAAGAGATGTACTCTGGAGATGAGGAACTGAAGGTTGGTCCCCACCTTAAGGGTGCTTCCAAATACAGCCAATGGGTGAAGTTCGGGCAGGAGGATGCAGCAAGTACACATTTGCAGAGTTTTCACTGAGCACACAGTGAAAATTACTTGGGGCAGTAACAAAATGCTTGCGAAAGCACAGCAAAGTGTGACAGCTACCACAGCTATGGCTCTCGTGGCCGAGAGTCCCATCCGGGAGAACAATATGCAGCACCTCATGTCAAGGTTTGCATTAGGGCTTGTCAGTGTGCTCCTCTTAGGATTTTTATAAAGGGCTATTGAGAGACATTTATTTAGAAATAAGATTCCTTAATGGGTATCATGTTTATTTTCCTCAAAATAAGGCACCACTGCAAGTTTTCATCAACCAACACCTGAAACAACTACAGCTGTTTTTGTTCTTTTGCCAACAAGAAGCTATATGTCTGATTTACTTCCTAGCTAACAGACTATGATAATAAATGTGAGAGTGCTAAAAATGTTAGTTTCTGGAAGTCAAACACAAATAGCTTCTTTCAGCATCATAAACATGATTAAGTAGCAGACTAAGATATGAATGTTCAATAGAAGTCACTTAATGGAGTTACAAAAACAAATGAACAAAAGTCCTCAAACCAAAACCCACGCAGCAAAAGAAGCCTGACAATCAGAAAATTGCCTCCAAAAAATCCCAACCTGAAACAAATTTAGGAGACTAGCAGCAGAGTAACAGAATTACACAATTCTACTAATCTAACTAAGAAAAGTACATACAGTTTGGTGGGGGGGGGTGGGGAGGGAATGGAATCTAAGTTTTGGGTAATTGCTTCTGAACAATTCCTAGTATTGTAAATACTTAATCTTCATACAATATACTTACTTACACACAGTTAGTTCTAAGGCAGACATAGGAAAAAGAAAGCTGCAAGGCTAGAGATCCCAGTTCAATAGATTTGTTGGCCCAAGAGCTTCTTACAAACCTGAGAATCCTCGTTCTGCTCTCCAAACATGCGCTTAAGAATTTCTCTAGGGTCTGGAATTGGTGGAAGAATTAATATCTTCAGCCTTCATGAAGTTAAAGAGAAAATATTTAGATGAAAGATATATTAATCTAAAAAATCATTAAAAATCATAAAATCATTTTAAAATGTCAAAATCATGTTTGGGTACAGTCAAGAAAATTTGTGGAGTCAGCTTTGTCATCCATCACTTGCCAGCCTTCATTCTCTGTGCAGCTGCACCCATTTCTTATTTTCACTCCCCGAAACAAAAGGAAGGGGAAACATTGACACAGACTGATTCTAAATAACTTTCACTCTTGACAAAAACAAGCAAATGTAGGGAGATCATTACTTACCTTTTTAGATAAACTAGTAGAACTATTGTAGATACTGCCACTACTAATGGAATGGTAATTATTAGAACAACATAGACTGTGGAGTCCCTCTTCTCACCTGGAAAGCAGAAATTGTAGAAATTTACGGATGTTTTGAGAGGCTTTTTAGGAATAATGACAACAAAATGGTTAATTCTTCAATTTGTTCATAGACTCAGTGCTTTTTCAAGTACACTAGCACTTTTGTAGGCAAGGACGGGCTTGCTTTTCAAAGATGGGATTATAATGCTGATGTGTTTGGCAAGGAGATGCAAATGAGAAAGGCTCAGGGCTGAAAAATCGGCTACATTGGACATTGTATAGCTACACAAATGGCATCACTGTCAACATATATACAGCAGCAATATAGGCTAGGATTGCTGGTGCTGCTGAAGGACTAGAGCTCTTCTGCCCTCTTTTCACCCAAAATTAAATCGGTACATAAGATGATCTTTGACTCCCATTTCTTTAGCAGACAAAAAGATATTAAATGCCTTACAGATGAAGAGTAAAGTGCAACACAATGCAGGGACAAGTGCTCTCACCAATGCTCTTCTCTTCACTCCAGTCACTATGGAAATCACTGTTGTAGCAGTCCCACTTTGGTTTTGCTCTCACTTTGAAGGTGTATTTGCTATTAGCGTCAATACCATCAATTGACACAGAATTCATTTCAGACTAGGGCAAAAAAGAAAAGGCAATTTGCTTTGTTCAATTACCAACATATTCTCAGTCACTTCCAAGTCTATTTACATTGTGCAGTTAATGTATTCTGAATGTTTTGATGGAAGACCTTTTTATGACTATGAAACCTCATTAAAAGTAGGACATAGTAGCATTTAACAAGCACAGAGGGCCTAAATGTACATTCCAAAGCTAAGATTTAATCTTATTCCCTGCTACATCTATCATGCAGCATTTGGCATCAATGATTAAACTAAGATTTAGCATTTGGAACAGTGCCTTTATTAATATTTTTTTCCTTCTTCTGAGAAACATCTTTGATTTATCCTGCCTTCCCTTCTTGTCAGGGCAGCATAACTTTGACCATACCAAAGTGTTCTGTGATGCCTCTACAGAGAAGAGCACACACTAGATAGGATATAACTGCACTTATTTTTTGTCCAAAATGCCAGTTTCCTGGGGAATATTGCTAGCATTTGAATTTGGGGTAGAATAAATTACTAAATATGCTCCACAGGAGAAGACTGCCACTCACTTCAAAATTTAACATGCTGTTTTTACCATTCTGATCAAACAGCACATTCAGTTTGGCTATGGACATACAGCACGAGTCCATCCAGATGCTGAACTCAATGCTTTTTATATGTTCACTAAAATCAGTGTATCTGAGAGTGCACACCTCTTTCTTCCCCTCCATTCTCAGTCTTTATCCCCTTGCTTTTCTGTATGAGATTCTCTGCTCTTGTGTGCACCAGCAGCCGATTTTTCTTTAGGGCAATCAGGTCACAGCATTCAAGACCAAAGCTGCCACATGACCACACAGACCAACTGCAGGAAAACCCAACACCAAGACACTAAAGCCAATATGCCTGAGAAGCATGCAGGCACCAATTCCTGTAGTCCATAGTTTAGTATATCCTTCTTCATCAGACTGTTGTCACAAACTAACAAATTGCCCTAACAAATCATGGGAAGGATTCATAAGACTTGCATGAATTTTGATGCACAGCTTTTACTTACATAACTCTATGGTATGAGAGAAAAATCCTACATTCACACAACATTTCCAGCTCTGGCACCTGGCCCATTCACATGCAACTGCTCATTTTCAACTGCAAATATTACAGAAGGTTCACAGGAAAAAAAATAGTAATGAAAACTTACCAGAATTATACGACCAGTGTCCAAATCATCATTGCAACATTTGACTTCATACTGTAAACAATTTTTTGGAAAAGTTTCTGATTCACTCCATTTTAAGTCAATTCTATCATTAGTCTTTGACACTGACAATTGTCTTGGTGTGGCAGGTTTTACTGAAATGCAAAATGGAATAATTAGTTCAAAAGTCCATTTCACTGCTTACAAAAATTTTTCAGTCCTGTATTACAGAATATTACACTTACACCACATTAAAAAGAGGAAAAAGTTAGCACCAGTAAGTCAAAAAAGGAGTAAATCCAGCTAAAGAATAAGACTAGAAGTTAACAGAAAATTCCTCCTCCCCCCTCCCACCCAGATATCCACCCCACAGAAAACAAACTGTTGTCTGTAAAACTTCAAATCAAAGATCAGTAGAAGAAGGGAACATCTAATCTCATTGTCTCATCCACACTTAATGAGGTGAAGGTCTCTCAAACACAACAATATACTACCAAACTTCTTATTTTATTTATATTTTTATGATCTGGTGTTAAACTTACCAAGGGTGGTAGGATTTTTGCTTGCACACACAGGCATAATTTCTTCAGAATCACCTCTAATCAAAACACTTATAGCAGGGTAATTACTGGTGACTTTTGGGAAGGTAAGACTGAAAATGCATTCAAAGATTCCTTGGTTTACAGAGGAGTTGCTACACTTCTTAGGGTTTTCTAAGCCATCAAACCTAGAGGAACAAAATTATTCTTGTAAACTTCAGAAGAAAGGGACAGCAAGGGGAAGGCTTGCTCATAAATGTGTGTTGCAAGTTCTAAAGACTTATATTGCATTAAAGCTATGCTATAGCACATAAAAAAGTTAAGCTAAGAAAAGTAAGCAGCCTCCAATTTATCTCAAGCTTTAGAAAGAGAATTGTTTTTATGAAGAGTGCCAAGGAGTAGAAAGAGAGGCAGGTTTGCTTTCTATCAAAGAGAACAACTGCTGTCAGCTTTGGTTCACATTTTCCACACAGGGGAACAATTCTAATGAATAAAAAAATATTTAGAAAACAAACTATTTTGGACCACTTCTTGTCAACAGAATTTCACCTCTGTGATAGAATGAGTTGATCAATCTCCTTTAGCTCTGCCTCAAATTTCGCAGCTCTTGAGACAGTTGAGTTTCACCTATTTACCTGCTTTTCACAATGTCAGTACTCCCTTCCAATAACAGACAAGTTAGGAAGACAAACTTCTTCCTTGCTTCTCTTTGCTGCCCAAGCCTCAACAAAAATATACCAGTAGCTTTCCATCCCAAGGCAAAAAAAAATGAAAAACCCCATCTCATTGTGGAAAATGTATCTTTTAGTCTAAAATTGAAGTGTTTTCTTAGTTTTTGGTTTTAAAATCTAAAAATTATTATTCTTTAAAAGCAGCATGAATTGAAACACTTCAAAGTCACTGCAGCTACATCTTCCATTAAAATTAAGGGCAGGTTGAAAATGTATAGCTCAAATCTAAAGCATTATTCCAGTAAGTATCCCTATACCCAGAAATTCAGATCTTCAACCCTGCATTGGTCCTGTTCTTGTAACAAAGAAAAAGTTTGAGTAGCGGTCTAGACAGGGAACAAATAGTCTCCACAACATTTAACAAAAACAGCAAGTTTTCTGCTGTTTGTTCCCCAAATGCCCTGAATTGAGCAGCTGGTGTGCGAGACTGTCACTGGAGAAGAGCAAAAAGTTTTTGTAGTTAGCTCAAATAAGACAGAAAGCTGATTTAAAACTATTCCACTATTTCTACAGAAGCTAATGCAATCTGGCGTTTCACAAGCCCCATCAAGGTACAGAAGTATGCATAGATTATCATGTACAGCTATCAATGCCAAGAGCTGGCTAACACAAGCCTGTTCCTTTGGAACAAGACACCATTTATGGCTGTCCACTAGCCAGCGGGGATGATGATGATAAAAAGATGTTCTTCATAGCTTTAGAGGTGAATCAGTTATTTACAACACTGAAGATGCGAGCAGAAGTACTACTAAAAGTTATTAATGCTTTCATACCACTTCCCAATGGTTTATGGACTGACACATACATTAGTGAGTGATCCTAACTTAAACAGCCCATTTTGTTGGACTGCAAAGAAAGCAATTAATACATTGGTTTAGCTTACTTCTTAATTATTCCTTCTTTGAATCAAGTGCCCAATTAGAAAAATACAGAAAGCAATAGCAGCTAGGTTAATACAGTCTACAGAGGCAGATACAAAATAGCTGTAACAGCTTCCCAAAAAGTCTTGGCTGTAGCAGCTTCTGGCCCTTTCAGTGATGAAGTTGGATGGGACTGAGCAGTAACTTGGACACAATGCCCTGGGAACTTTCAAAGCAACAGGAAGGAGACAAGTGGAATGTGTCATGCAAAACTAAAGATTAGTCCTGGAGCACTTTAGAGCTGGGAATGCAAATCTCCTACGAACCAGTAGAACAAAGTGTAATTGGTGTCACTGCTTGCATTCTTCCCAGGACGCCAGGTACAAGCCATGTACTCCAAATTGTGCCAAACACAGCTCAAGTCAACAGCAGCAGTACCCGGAATACCTGCAAGGCAAGTTGGAAATGTTCTCTGTGATTTATTTTGTCCAAGTTTTCTCCATTGTTTCCAGAAGTAAAACATTTCATTTTACATAACTGAAACTGGAAAGCAGAAATGGGCTGGTTACCTCTCAGACTACACTGCCTGTTCAGCACAGCAAATTATGAATTCCAGTTGTTTAGAGCTTGCAATGGCTGAAATCTCAGCAGAGTAGCTTCTAGAGGCAAGCCAATCACAACAGCAATCCCAGTGTTCACCATGGGTGAATTGCTACTTAGAGTTACCGGATGCCAGGGACAAGGTATTGAGTCAGGAAAATATTTATTTCTATTAATCTACAGGTACTTTAAAAGTAAGTCAAAGTAGCTGGTAATTACAGGGGAAAACTGTAACAAAGCTAAATGCCGTTACAGTCATCTGTGTCAATGATAATTGAAGGCTGACTATTTTTATATTCTCCAGATACAGTATTATTTGCTTGATATTGGTTGCTGAATATGGAAATACCTCTGAATCTTAAATATTGACAAAAACAACACTAGATAAGCTGACTTTTTAATTGACACCCATATAACTTTCGACATTAAAATTTAACATTTGGAAACTCAAGTCACATCAATACAAATGAGTACTAATTGGCAGACCAATTGTGGAATAAAATCTTTCACATTCAGTCATGCATTTCTATATGAGTTCTTTACACTGTATTACTGTGTCACACCGAATTAGATACTTTTTCCTTGTAACAAGTAGCAACATCTTCATGAACAGGAAAACTAAATGCATGTTAAACACAGCTCTCATCTGCAAACAGACTTCTAAAAGCCTCAGCCTGTTTAGTACAAGCTGTCCTAATGATCTGATTTTCCTGATTTTTCTGCTTCCCTGATTTTTCAGAACCCTTCTGGCAGACACACACTCAGGCTTGATAAGGTCCTTCAGATTGCCCCAACCACATGTGGTTTTCATCCACATCAAGTCAGGCTCCTGGGTTTAGACAGACTTTGCTGTACATCCAAACTTCAAGCATTCAGCAAAATACACTACTCTTCAAAATCTGCTTCCTAACAATTTTGCTGTGGACCCCTTACTTCTGCGTGCCAAGAAACAAAGGATACTTTTTCTCTATTCATTTTGCTATACTTTGTATTCATTTTGCTATGCCTCACTCATCTTTTTTGAAAAAGAGAGAACCCTATTACAATTACTTAACTTATTTATTCAACAAGTTGTTAAATTTGTTACATTCCTTCCTCCTAAATGGACAATTGTAGGGTTATTTTATGGACTTCTGTTTATACACAAGAATCATACAAAATAAACTGACTCAGATGTTGGTCATAAAGGCAGCAGGCTTAATGGGGTCTAAGCTATCTCTTATCCCACAACTATCACACAGCAGGAAGAAGGGAACTAAAAGGAACCACACTGCTCTTTTGGAAGAGCACCTCAATTTTACAAGCTTGTCCAGAAGACTTAAAGCATCAAAAGACCCCAGCTGTGTTTAAAGGTGGTATAATCATTCTGTTTAAGCTCTATCAATAAAACCAGCCCTCATGTCTAGCATTTCTCTATGATACACTTTATGATTTCTTGTTAAAAGAACAGAGAAAAAGCCATGTCTTCTTAGGCCAAGAGGGGTCTGGCTGCTGCTGGTGTTACCTTCTGGCAGAAGGGAGGTCTCCACCCAGGAGCTGGGCTCACTGGTGTTGTCATTCTTGCATTCACTTCTCACTCTGAGGCGCATTTCCTCATTCAATTGCGCATCCATCACACGGAAGGGATTCTTACTCCATACCTGGGTTTAGATGGGGGGAGGAGAAAACCAAAACATTTGTCATACCATCTCAGATATACAGGAACTCCTGCCAGTGTAAGGATGGATATATTACAGCCCTTCAGAAAGACTACAGCTCAAAAACAAAGGAAATCAGTGTCTGACTATGTGAGAAGCCTCAACTTTGCTTTTTCTTTCTCAGACTCAGTCGGAACTCACAAAGAAAAAGTACTGCTACCCTTGTGACCTACAGTCATTAGCAAAGGCTACATAGAGATCAAGAAATAAGTACAACATGGGGGAAAATTATCCTAGGTCTTCACGGATAATGCAAAATAAGCATGTTTATACTACAGCTGTATAAACAGGCATTACAGATCTGACCTTCACCTTTCTGTGTGTGTGCACATGAGGGCATGCCCAACAGAACGAAGCACATTTGAAGACACAACCAAAAGGCAGTGAGATGAGTTTGGATGATTTAAGGAGCAGAAGAAAAACCTACCAAAACAAAGCCATAAATGGCTATTAAAAGCAGCGACACCACATCAAGCCCAAGTAGCTCATGATTTTCCATTTTGAGTATGTTTGTGTGAGAAAATGGCTTCACCCTTTTATCACACACTTTATTGACCATCTTTTGTTGGGCTAGGAGGATGCCTTTTAGTTAACTGTAAACCGAATACAAAACAAAAACCTTTGTTATGGCCAAAGAATGCTGTAACCACTCACATATAAAAAATAATAAATATTGGCACTAATGAGAGGGCAAAGAAATCAAACAAACATATAGATTAGGTTTGTCAGGGTTTGAAAGACAGGTGTCTGGCAAGGAAGACAGGAACCTCCCTTGGAACAGAAAATGTGGCCCCTTTCCCACCAAATTATTATAACTCCAGAATAACGGGGCTTTCAGGCAAAGGTGCGGGGAAAGGAGCAACAGTTCTTTACTGGTCTGTAGATGGAAAACAAGGCAAACCAGCCCCAGCAGCGGCAGCACGGAGGAGCAGAACACAAACGCAGGGACAGCCTCTGTGGGCGGGGCCCCTTCCCCCGGTGCAGTTCCGGGCACAGCCGGCAGGGGGCGCTGCTGGCTCCCGGCCGGGCACGGCCCTGCCCTGAGCCCCCGGGCCTGCAGGGGGCGCTGTGGCGCGAGCGCGGCCGCGTCGCCCTCAGGCCGTGATGGCGGGCGGGCCGGCGGGAGGGAGAGGAAAGCGGCTTCCTCTGCAAATCCCCAGGGACAGCCGGTGTCAGTGCCCCTCTGGATGGCCAAATGGGCTGCAGCAGGGACCTCGGAGTGAGCTGGGACGGCAGAGACGGGCACCCCCCGGGGTGGCAAAGGAAATGTATCAGAAACTCCTCAGCTGTAGCAGGAGCCGCGGGACAGGCAGCGGGTGTGGGGTTACAGTGCAGGGAAAACCCAGAGCAGAGGCAGAGGAGCGGCGGGGCTGGGCAGTGGCAGCCCGGCTCCCAAACACGGCTGGGAGAGGCTGCCTCAGAGGGGAAGGGAGCCTGGGGTCACAGGTTTTCCCTGAGGACCTGAGTAGATGGTGAGGGTCCCTTCCAGTAAGGTCAGGTGTTAATAAGGTCCCAGTGCAATTGGAGCTCCCATGAGCAGAGCCACACTCACAACAGGAGAAAATAGGTGGAGAGGAGACTCCTCAGTGGTGGCGAATTCTTTCCACAGAGACCACAGCCTGTGATCCCAAGAGCAAGAGAGCACTGGCAGCTGAGCCCAGCTCCTCATCCCCCAGCAAAAATGTTGAAGAATCTCTGTCCTTTCAAAAAAGAAAAGCCCCCAGCTAAGGGGCTGCATCCAGCTGCACCCCTTCACCCCACTGAGGCCACTTCTTTTGCCTCTCTTAAGACGTCTCATTATCATCCCTTAGCAAAAAATGGGAAAAAATGTCCTTAAAAAAAAGGAAAAAAAAAATCCAAACTTCCAACAGGTTCTATGAGCAAAAAGATGCAGCAAGATGCACAATCTGTTTCATGCAGACCTGTGAAACCGCTGACCCTCAGTTCTTTCATTGCTGATGACTTTAATATCTATTAGACTCCTCCCCAAACTTTCAGCTCTTCAGCTCAAGGAGACTTTCTACTTGTTGATTTGTTAATGAATCAATCAAAACAGGTAAATAGGTTTCTGCTGTGTTAGCAGGTTCAACTGGCTCATCTAAAAATCCAGTGAAGATTATTAGAGATCATTAGTGTCAAAATGAAACAACACCCTTTTAAAAGTGACACTAAATCAACTCAGCTGTTTGCACAACCACAAAATCACAGAAAACGGTTTGGGCTGGAAGGGAGCTTAAGGATCATCTGGTTCCAACCTCCTCGCCGTGGATTCCTGCCTTCTACTAGAGCACGTTGCTCAATGCTCCATCCAAATTGGCCAAACCACATCTCTACTCATGTCCAGGATATCCTGGAGAAAAAATACGGTGGTTGGCATGTAGAGGCCAATGTAAGACTGCAACAGGGCTCAACAACAAAGGACTGCTTCAAGAGCACCGTATCAATTGTAACCATATCTGAAATAGCAGCACTGCCTCCCTCACAGCTGGCATCAGCCAAAGGCTTCAAATTGCCAGGGTTTGGAATTACGGGTTTATTTTCTTACTGGCAATACATTGTAAAAATATTTGTCCTACAGCTCACAGCAATGAGCACCATGGCAATGCCCGGACCAAACAGCAGCTAATGCACAGCAAGGAGCACATCTGGGCTGCAAACCGTCTAACACAGAAAATGAAAGCCCAAACCAAACGAGTTATATGACTTCTATTCTAAGCAACAAACATGCTCCATATTGCCTTCAAAACACAACCTCCTCCATAAATAACTGTAACTGCAGGAAGAGGGTAAATGGGGGAATGGAAGATAATTCTTGGCATTATCTCCAAAAGATGCAAATGCTGCAAACCTCAGCTAAATCTGCATGTCTCTTTAAACAGAGTTCAAAATAGAGGAGAAAAAAACCCTTTGCAAATTCCCATTTAACTCTTAAGGACATAGATTGCCCTGTATCTATTTTTTCTAGAAAGCTGCATAAGCAAAGACTGAAATGAGACTTTTCCCATTATTATTACAGTACTTCTGTGTTACCATCAGCCCTCAGTTATCAGAGAGCAACAGACAGATTTTTCTGATCTGAAGATCCCATATGCCGGTATGATTCATTTTTGAGGTTTTGATACCATGATAAGAATGAAATGCTATATTAAAATTGTATTTATATATGTGTATATGCTCTCGCACATGGAGTTTTATAACACTAAGACATTTACCGGAACACAGAGTTTAAAGAGGTGATGTACTCACTGTTCTGTCCTCAGGAACACCATTAGTGATGATGTCACTGGAATACTCCAGGTTGCAGCTACTGCTGATGTTCTCTGGGGGGTTCCATGTCCAGTTCAGAGTACAGATGTGGATAAATGAATAGTTCAAGTTGGATGGAGATTGAAGAATTTTTGCTCCTGGAAGAAAGCAGTTACCAGTGTAACAATGCTGTTGGCCCACACTTTACCATTAGTAATACTGGCAGATTTTTAACTCTCTGACAGAAAAGAGCACAAATAACTTGTCAGCTTTGTCAGCTCATATGTGATATCAGATAAGGTACTACCAACTAAAGTGCTTTTATTATTCCTGTTACCTCAACTCATAAATAAATTAAATAGGTACAAATTAACTGAAAAGTAAGTTTTAAGAAATTGTAGCCTGCAACAACGTAGTGGTTGTGGTACTCGAGCTTTTGCACGTTGCAGGATGAATCATGTGTTGAAACTTAAGTAAAAACAGAATATACATTTTGTGGAGCAATTACTTTGTTCTCCCCAAAAGTTACCCATCAGCATAGTTTTAAGAGAAGTCCTTAAGAAGACAAGTGATTGCATCTTGCAAGCAACAGCTGTATGTTAGATGCACAATTTAAGCAAAAATTGCAAGCAAAGCAAAGATTGCAAATACAAGAATGTTAAAAAACAACAAGGAAACCACATCACTTTCTCAATTACCTATTAAAAATATAGTGCTATGTTCCGGCACAGTGAGCAAAACCAGTGTGGGACAAGTAGTAATTTGCCGCTGACACACTTCAGTGGTAGATTTTTTCACCTCCCCAAAAGTCAATGAAAAGCAGAGCAGGGCCACAACTCAGAGACGGTTGCAGCGATAAATCCATTTATGCATTGACCCTTCCTTATCTTGTGCACTGAGTCAATGCCTACTCAAGACCCACCACAGAGCTTGGACATCGTATTAGAAAACAAAGAAGGGAAATATGACAGAAAAGGGCAAACTTCCAGGAAAAAGTAAAGTATGTGTCAGGCATTGATTCTAGAAAACTTCACCAATTGGGAATTCCCCAAGAAAGTGAAAGTGGATTTTGTTTTTTTTAGAGGGCTACGCTAAGATGTACTATGAGAAGATATTGAACCAGAAGCCCAGTGAGACTGTTTCTCAGGTCTCACTGAGATCATCACTCAGGCACCAGCACTTGTTTGTGGACAGAGTGTACCCGTGTTACTCAATAGTTTCACAAACACTTCAAACAGATATCACCTAGTGGTACAGGTCTTGCTGTCCCAGGGAACCAAGCTCAACCCACCCCAACATTCAAGAAAGCTCATAGGAAAAGAGCAGAAGAATTCCATCAAGATCAGTTTTCCCATCCAGGTCACAGTCCAGCTCTATTTCCTTCTGCTAGCACAAGGAAGAGGGAAGAGAGAAAAGCAAAAGAGCTTCCTTGAGCAAGAATTCTGCTCAAAGCATCTATGACACCATTATCTAACATTTCCTGAAAGTCAGAGCAGCCAGATCTTGAAGAGAATTCATCAAACTTCTGGAGCTCTCCCAGACCTTTGCATAGTTCAAGGACAGGCAATAGTAGAGATCAAGCACCATCACCCTCCACGTGTGTGCACAGATAATGGATGCTTGCAGACATAATGAGAATAATTACAAAATTTCGCCGATTTAGTCTGAATATGTTTAGATTGTTTGAATACTTAAAATTTTGGGGATTTTTGTTTGAGCAGAAAAGAGAAATTTTTGTTCTTGCAAAAATACAGTCTCCAGCGAGAAAACCGAAGGTAACAAGAACATCTTTGCCTATTACCTCTTCCACTAACACAAACAAGACGGGCTTTAGGAACAGCCTTAGGGCATTAAGTTTGCAAATGCTGAGTCCTTTTGATCATGTAAAAAAAAAAAAAAAAAAGAAAAAGGTTTTTAACAAGAGAACACAGCTCCAAGCATTCTTTCTTGTCATGATTGAACTTTTACCTACAATAGCCTCAAACCATTTAAAAATGTCATCCCTGATTGCTATTCCAAAGTTCTGAACATTTTCTTCTAGCAGGTTTGATTAGAAACCATTGTGCTTAAGTTTGCAGATTACTAGCCACCCAAAGAAGTGCTAATACTCAAATTTAAAAAATAATTAGCAAAATTGCATTAGCATAAAAAGTTTAAATCTAGTAGGTTTTCGAATAATCTACAGAATTCTTAAGCTTGTGCTTTAATGTCTTTAATTCAGCTTTTATTCATTGGTTAGGCCAATCTCATACTTTTATCTGTAAAATATAGAGTCTCACACTCTCGTTATTAAAATTTCTGTAGCATTTTTTCAGAACAACTCAATGACCAGCTACAAAATGTAGGCAAGCAGTTATTTCACTCTTAAAATGCAAAACCACAGTGGTTCTTCAAAGAAAAGAAGCACAGCAGTAACCAGCAGAGATTAGGTGAGGCATAGAAAACATTATTTCTACAAGCCATAATGAGGAAACATCAGCAAATCCTTTGCATCAAGTACCACGTGAGTGTTGTAAAGTAGTCAAAAATTCATGATATTTTTTATTTCGTCTTCCTGCATTTTCTACAAGTTAATTTCATAGTGCTAAACGGAATTGCAGGCAGTTGAAAAGTAACAATTCTTTAATGTCTGCAGCTGGATTTTTGGATAACATGTGCAGAGAATAAAGCTTCAAGCCCGTGTCCTTATGAAGCCCTAACAGACACGCACGCATCTTTCTTAAAACTAAACATTCGTGCTTCCAAAATCGGGAATACTAAAGGCAGAGCGAAGACACAGGACGAGGGAGGCTCTGCGTGCCCGTGCCCGGCGGAGCCGCTCCCGCACCACCGTAAGACACGGGGGCCGGAGGAGGCTGGGGGCTCTGCCTGGGGCTTGCCGACCCTGCCAAGAGCTGCCTTACTGAGAGAGGAGAGCAGATTTTCAGCGTCTCCGCTCCCGGTAAGCGGTAGGGCAGGGTGCACCGCCGGCGCTGCCTCGCACACGGCTGACGAGCTTCGGGCGATTTCTGCTACAAAATGAAAGCGTTTCCCTTACATCCAAACCCGCGTGTGCGCGGAGCCACGTCCGAGCCGCCCGAGCCGCGCACGGGGAGAGCCCGGGGCGGCCGCTCCAGCCCCGGCTCGGCGCCTGCGGACACGGAGCGCAGCCGGCAGCCGGTCCCGAGCCCCGCCGCCCCTTCCCGCAGCCCCTTCCCGCTCCTACCTGCCGCCGTCCCCGCGGCCACCACCCAGCACACGGCGAGGAGGAGCGGGCAGGGCAGCGGAGCTGCTGCCGGCACAGCCATGGCTCAGCCGCCCCAGCACGGCCCCTCGCTCCCACTTCCCGTCGAGGGGCTGGACCAGCCGGGAAGGGCTGTGTGACGGGACGGGACGGGACGGCCCGCCCAGGTAACCCGAGCCAAACGGGAGGAGTGGCCCGGCCCCGCCACCTGGGCAGGACCGCCTCGAGCCGCAGGGCTGGGCAGCGACGGGAGCATCCCACGGCCTCGTCTCACTGCCCACACTGTCCGCACTGCCCTCCCTCTGTTGTCACCCCTCTGTGCCCCATGTGCCTCCCCTGCACTGGCCTCGCTGCCTCCCGCACGCTCAGCACAGAGACCCTTCACAGGATCAGTTCGATTGCAAAAGGCACTGAGATCACTGAGTTCCCCTCCGCCGGAGCCGTCGGTGCCTCCCCGAGCCCGGGCTTGGCCGAGCCGCGGTCGCGGAACCGCAGCGGCGCCGCGGGACGCGAGCGGTGCCCGCACGGCCCCTGCGGGGAGCGCGCCCACTCCGCGCCAGCCCCGTGCCCTCCGTGTCCCCTCACACGGCGCTGCAGCGCGGCCAAAGAGTCACAAAGGTCTCATTCTGTGAGTCAAAGTAGCTTTCCTTCTACAACCGGGTTCACGCTTGTCCGCTACAGCTCTTGAACCGTGCCCCAGACGGGATATGGTTCATATCCTCTCCCAGGAAAGCAGCTACGTTAGCACATCCCCGAACAGTCCTCTTGATGTCGGAGCAGCTATTCACCCGCTGGCAGAATGTCGCTTTTTGAAATCCCTCCTGAAAATTCAGCTAATTTCTACAGTTCTCATCTGTGCTGAAAATGCATATTGTTCTTTTGTTGTTGTTACTGTTCTTTTTTTTTCCCGGATCTGCCTTCCACAAACTTCCCCAAACTCCCTCTGCTTCAGTCTCTTCCAAATACAGTATGGTCACTTGAAATTTTGCTCTCACATTTATGGGTGTGATGCAGCAAGTTTTCCAAATTTTTCACAGAATTTGGAATAGTACGTAAGTGCTATTTTGATGGATTTCAGGAGAATAAAATCTCTGGGATAAGGCTTTTACTTCTGAACTAGAATTCTGTGGTGGCTAGCAAGCTTGGTCCTAGTTACCACCTAAATGCAGGTATTCTAAAAATAGTACAGATTCAGCAGGGAGGAAACTTGGCTGAGTTTCAAGGCAACCCAAAATTTGTTAGTAAAACTAACTTATTCCTAACCCAACAGAATATTTCAGTATTTACTCAGCTCCTCAAAGAGTTTTGCAAGAGTTCATCTGCTTTTTAGACACTCATTCTAGAAAAAGGGAAGTGGATCTTTTCATGAAAGGGTGGGGAATATCCTGTGTTAATGTTGGGCTTTTTTTTTTTTTTTTTTTTTTTTTTTTTTTTTTTTTTTTTTTTTTTTTCTTTTCTGCCTGTTTGTTTCCCTGTGAAATAAGAGGACCTCTAGTTGCTGTTAGAAAGTGCCCAAGGACCTGCAATTTTAACCAAATAAAAATGGTGTAAAGTTCCAGGATGTGGAACATTTAAGCTGTGTGATGGGGATCAGATTGTGCAACTACTTACAGCAAGCGTGGACTATGCTTGCTAGTGAGGACATTTAGTGAGTAGACCTGATCCAAGCAACCCTCTCTTGCTTTCAGTTTCCTTGCTGATGTTTTCTTTCCTTCCTTTTTTCTGTTTAGTCCACTCCTTCTCCCAGGAAAGCCAATGCCAAGGGCACATGCAATCGTTACTGCTTTTGGCTGCCTGCCCATCAGTGCTGTCGGCAGCTGAAACATTTTTCCTCCTCTCTCTCTCTCCATTCTACCCGAATGCTCAGCTCTTTGTCACATCCCCGTCTCTATTCACAGCAATCACAACTGCTGCCAGAGCCTTTGATCCCTGCCACCTACCAGAGACTTCCCATTTCTCAATCTCATTGAGTCCTGTCCTGCAGCTTTCTCTTGCAAATCTCATGCTCGTTCATGTTCTTGTGAGCTAATGCACCTGCGCTGTAGTGACTGGGACTCGTATAGACACACCTGAGGTATCTTTCAAATGATCTGTTGAACAAGGTATGGCTTCATGTTTGCTATAAACTGATTTACAATCATCTTACTGACCTGCCCTTGGCTGTGTGCTCCTGCCTCTTCCACCCACACAGCCAAAGCCGGTGACTGTGGGACCATGCAGTGAGTTTGCAGAAGCAATAAAACACAAATTCAATGATTTTTTCCTGTGCATGTTCCCTAAATCAGATTAACAAATGGTGCCAGTGCCTGGTGTGCCTGCACAATTACTAAGTCCAGAAAGAAGCAACGATTATTAGCAGCACAGGGCCATAGGGAATTGTCCCTTTTGTGATCAGAGGTTGTTCCACATCAATGTTGAGATTCCTCCTTTCTGATTTTGCAGCAACTTCTGTCAATAGTTTAGGTCTCAGCCGACATAATTACAGGCTCTTCAAAAAGATGGCTGGAGTCAGTTCAAAAATGGCATACAAATAGAATACAGCTGGATCTGAGGCACAAAAATCCAAAACTGTGTTGAAAAAGCCCAGTCTGACTCATGTGGCTTCTCACTTCTTGACCTTTGTCATGTTCTTTGGGGACATCTAGAATTTTGGGATACATGTTCACAGGAGACATAAGTTCTGCGAACTCTGAACTGTTGCCCAAGCCCTGCTGCAAATGAGAAATTATGTGGGAAAAAACCCACCTCCTTTGAAGAGCACTTTTGGGTGGATATGGAACTAAGTATACTTGTGCAAATGTTGTATCCCCACCCCCCCGATAAATTCTATTACAAGCCTGTGCATCAACTTTTCAGCTCACTGTCCCCAGAGAACCAAGATCTCTTTAATTTACCTATTAATTTGGCAAGGGAGTAACTCCTTGACCCACCAAGGGAGGCAGGGCACAGACCTGGCTTTACAGCTGTTTGGCCAAGGCTTGCAAGGGCCCCATACAGAAGCCCCAGAAGACAGGAGTAGAAAAAGCAGTTTGTCCTTTATCCTCTGGAGAGGTAAATAATAATTATACCTGATTTACATTATATCATGTAAGAGCTGGTGCAACTGCCTGGGTATATACATTAGTCTAATCACCTTGTAAGTTGAGTTAGTTGAAGAAGAGGAACAATAAATATATCCCCAAAAGTCTGGGTTTGAAAATTGTAACAAACAGAGCAAAAACCCAACTACAAACTTACTGGATATTTTTTAGGAAAGTAGAGTGATCTGCTGGGACGTTTCTGTACTTTTGATTCACATCTTGTTTCTATTGATAAATTTGTGTGTATGACTGTTTGTTTTCCCAATGAATCATGGTTTTGGGATTTTCCTGAGCTGGATGTTGTGGCACTCACGCTCCTTTAGATTTTTAAGTCAACATCTATTTGTTGCTGAATAATTTAGGGTTCACCATTTCATTTGGTGTACTGTGTTTGAAGATATATTTTGGTAATCTTCTTTAGAGGGCGCATATGTGATAGTTCAGTGCACTAGTGTTTAGTCCCACAAAACATACACTTGATTAGCTTCTGACCACTCACCCTGTAATATGAAGAAAAACTTTTAAAAAATAAAACACTAGACCAAACATGTTTATTGAAACACTTATTTTCCCTGTTTGTGTAGTCTTTTATTTTGACCTGGAATAAACCCTGAACTTGACTGCAATGTGATTTTTTCCCTGGCTTCTTGTCAAAATTATTCATTATTCAAGAAAAAGAAAGTAAAAAGAGCAGTATAGGATGGTTGGTCTCAGGAAGCTCTTGAGCAGCTCTGTTCATCCTCTGTGTTAAACAGGGCTCATACAACACTCATAGGTAAAACATGCAGGATAAAAGCACTCCTGTTATGATGATGGAGCAGCAGGTGTTACATTTACATGAGAAGAGAGTAAATTACATCCAGCTGAAATATTATATGTACATCACAATTGGTTCGCCACTGTTTGGCACAAACAGTGCCAAACTTATTTTGAAGTATTACAGTCTGTGGTTGCATAAGAATTAGCTGTACACAGTGCTCCTCCCTTTTTTAGTTAGAGAACTCCTCTCAGTGAACATCAGATCAACATGTGCTACTCTCCTTAAGTGGGTGAGTTGGGTAAGATGCAGTTTAATTTCTATTGAATTTTTGAGCCCATAATTTCCACTTCTTCTCCAGTTCTTTTCGGCCAAGTTACTCAAATCATAATGTGGAGTCCATGGGATTTGGTCTCTTTAGAAAGGGAAAACATATTTTACCTACTTTGAGACAAAGGTATTACTTTTATGTAAAATCTTACTGTGTATCAAAATACCATGTTGTGTATGTTCAAAGGTCTTCTGGAACAAAACCAAACATTACACACTACAGGTATTCTCTCATCCATGATTTTTCATTTGCTGGTCTGTCTCATGACAAGTCCTAATATCAAAAGAAGTTTAGAACACCAAATAATATGCAAAAATACATCATTCGCTGCAATAAATTCATACCAGATTTCTGGGGGAGAGGAAATGGAGCTCTGAGGTTATTTTTCTTACAATGATAGTTTCTAATCTCTCTGCAGAGAGAGAAGCAGTACTTCCAAGAGAGAGAATGTTTACACTTTGCTTACTCTGTAAATCTCTACAAATAAGCTCTTGTACATAAAATACTAGTTTGTTACTTTGTATGTCCTATTTGCAAACCATCTGGCTCTGACACATCCCATTACCCAAACCAATCCTGATACTGAGAGTAGCCAACTCTTCTTAATCCTCAGATACTTCATCCCATTTCTTTTCCTTCATGCAAAATTACCAAGGCGTCCATTCTGAAGACTTGATGTGTTACACAGCAGTTTTGCAGCAAAAATAATTAGATTAAATAAATAATTAAAATATGTAATGTAGCCAAACCAAGGTATAGAAAGAGTGCGTGCCAGGATGTAATTTGAAATATGTTCCACTAATTTTTCAAGGCTAAAAAAATCCTGCCATGCTTTAGGCAATATATGAAAATCAAAAATGTTAATGAACAACAGACTTTTCTATTTTCAAACAGGCAGCAAATAGGATGTACCCAATATGAGTATCAGCTACATAAAACAGGCACATATACAGTACATTCTCCAGATATGTCTGTGAATCAAGCTCTTTCAGCCATGAATAGGAAAAGATCTGAAGGATTTCTCTAAACTGGGACAATTAAGCAAGAAAAGGATAGAGAAAATGTGATCATCTTCTTGTCACCATTATCCCAAAACAGCTGTAAAATAATGGCCACTCCTCATCTTTCTAGATTGGTGAATCCATAAAGGAAAAACAAGTTGGTTTGTTACCAGTCTTCTTACAACCTATCTGAAAAGGAGTTTTTTTTCTGTAGAAAATCTAGAAAAAATATTTACCAGGAAAGAAGGCTAATCTTTAGGGCATATAATTTCTGTTATTTATTAAAACTGCAAGTAAGCGTATCTTCTGAAATGCAGTGACTCTATATATTCTATTTGAACTGGTATTAAGCACTTCTTTTTTGGCCAAATTACTGTGACAGCTTTCCAGTATATGACAGTGAAATTACAGGACAACTCCAACATCAACAGCTTCAGAAATTCAGAATAAAATTCATTTTGGACCATTAAAGACATCTGAAGACACAAGTAAGAATTTCACTGGAATTCCAGTTAAAACAAGGAATAGAAATTGAAAATTCAGCCAATGATATTATCTCAGAACATTAAAGACATCAAAAAATATGCATAAGGATCTCCCTGAAAACTGAGGAAAACTACCAGGTTACCTGTAGTATTGGAAAGAGCTACGGTGCAAGAGCTTTTGGGTGTCTACATCGCATACGTCTGCTGACTGTAGTCAAGATATGCCTTTATGTTTAGAGGTCAATTAGCTCTGAAAGCGTCTTGTATTGGATTGACTCTTAATGGGCTTCACACCTCTTAGTAATTTGGAAAACTCTCACTATATGCTTTTAAGTGTTATTTGTTGAAAGATAACCATCGGGAAGGTGTTAACCATATTTACACATGCTAGTCTCCCTTCCTCTTACTGAAAGTTTGTGCTAAATTTAGAGCCTGTCTCGCACAAAAGCACATAGAAGCAGAAATGTGGTTGGTTTGTTATAGGCACATCTGTATTTTGCTTGGAACAGCTAATTGGTGAATTTATGGATCACAGCAGTATTTCCTCAGAATGTGAATAATTGTAGGCAATTAGAATCGCGCGTAATAAACATTTTGAAATGTGGTCCAGTTACTATTTGAAGATACTTTTTGTCACAAAGATTTAGAAATGTAACATTTTATAGACACTACAGCCAAGCTAAATACCCAGCTGGAGTCCTTTTATTACGGCATTTTGTTACATATCCTTAAAACTACCACCTTTTCCACATGAACTACTGGAACAATATTTACAATTGACATGATTTTGAAAAACATGGATGTTAAAAATGTTGCTGGATAAAAGAATTACTGGACTGTGTTCTTCTTCCTGAATCTGAAGCATGTTATTAAAAAAGAGGCAGAGAATGTATGAAAGCTTTGGGAAGGGGAAGAAGGAATAAAAGAACTCTGGAAAATACATTTTCTCCAACCACCTATCAGACAAAAACAATGAGTTTTCAGAGAACAGATCTGTTTAACAGGAGGTAACACACATGACTTGTGGTGCTAACAAATCCCTCAATTTTGTATAAGTTATTTTGATGTGCTGCAATTTTTTAAACCACATCTCTTCAATTATCAGAATTTTTTCCAAAAGTTGTTAAAGCTTGTAATTTCCAACTCAATTTAGGCTGTTCTCAGCGTTTATATCTGTGTGAGACCATGAGTGGCAAGCAGGAGAAAACTCATATCAAGTGACACATCTCTCAGGTTTGCTCTCAGTGAGTACAATCCATCCTCTCCTGCAGCTGTGAAAGGTTACTCAAAATTGGAATCAGCTACAGTAAGCTCAACTTTCATGGAGATTACTTTAGAAATATCTGCTCTGAGGATGTATGAAAATTATAATTTCTGATTTATGTTCTAGTTATTCCAGACTAGGGCGAGTTTACTCGCATGGACTACAATAGGAATATGTGGACTCCAAGCCACTTTTTAGAAGAGAAAGGTCTCTTACCAGTAAATACCATTTCTCTTCATATCCCCTGTTCAACAAAGCTTTTAGCAGCAAATATGATATAATGCTAGTTTGTATATACCCTACACTCCTTCTATTTACAAAGTAGTTTCACATTTTATTATATTCCACTGTACAATTTTACACAGAACGTCATTGTTGCAATTCATAGTTCAGCAATTCAACATGTATTTGGATAACTGCCTTTCCATGTCCTGCTACTCATTTAGCTTAAAACAAATAGTAGAAAACAAGCACAGTGGTGCAATGTCCAGGCACTTTCAATGTTGCTCAGCAAAATAAGCAAGCACCCTGGTTTGAAAGCATGGCAACTTTTTTTGTGGGGAAAAAAAAAAACCCCAAAGCAAAGCAAAGCAAACCACCCCACAACTCAATCTTTGCTCATCACGGATGGTTGTAAACAACCTTTGTACAGTTCAAAGAATTCCTGAGAAGGCTCTGTAAAATATGACTGATATGTTTATATGTCAGCAGTGGGTCTGAGTGAGCAGTAACTTCCATCACCAGAGGTTCCGCTGATCGCACAGAAGACGTGAAGAGAGTCCTGCATCCACGGCGAATGCATTGTGTCTTCCTGATAGATCTAAACAAAGCAAAAAAATCACAATTTCAATACAGTTTTCACTTCATTACGATAATCATGCTGTTTAGAAAGGTATGCAAAAGAGATATCCAACCTTGTCTTCAAAGCTGTTTCACAAAGGCAGCGTAACAAAGAAATGAGAAAGAAGAGTAGTTTAGTTATTTCTGTAGCATTAATATACACACCATTCTGTGTATTACTGGATCACTTCTAGTTACAACTACACACTATAAGAAAGAAACGGCTCTCTGTACAACAGTTTTTTATTATGCCTTAGCACTAACAGAATTCCAATAGTTTTTTTGTGAGCATAGGAAGTATGTGCAGCTAAATCCCCCACAAAAATCCCACACTACCTCTGCGGCCAGATTTTGTACTTTGTAGCCTGAAGGACACTCTGACAGCACAGGACCCTGCTGGAATGGCAGACCTGACTCTGTACTTACTTTTACCACGTGGTTCACCAGTCAAGTTAGTTACCTTGAAACTGCATAAATGAAACTTAGATTACTGGCCATCATAAACAGCTTCTGGACATCTAGCTTTCTTCCAGTCTGAAATTTCCTGGATCTGTTCAGCTGCAGTTTATAAATTTTTTTGTGTTTACATTTTAGCTTAAAAGATCTGTAAATAAGTCACAGGCTGACCCGGTGATTACCTATCTGCTCGTGCATCTCAAACAAAGGGCACTGCCTGTGATGCTTTAGGACACTGACAATATTTATAAAAGCATATGTTATTTGCAATGAGAGCCCTAAGTTAATGCAGTGTATTTTTTACATTTAACTGAGTAATGTTGCAAAGTAAGAACACTTATTCCATTAGGTTGAATTTGTTAGATATTAGGCCCTTTGATGGCAATGCAAAGTTCAATTCAGCTGTTGCACACGGTGTTGCGCAACTGAAGAACAGCGTTCACAAACACTGTATTTTAAGCCGCCTTTCGAGCTATTACAAGAAGAGAGTGGAAAGTACACCCTTCCCAGGGAGCCCTTCACCTGGACATTTCAGTCATATTTTGCCCGTTAAGCAAAGACAACACAGCAGTGGATAAATCTATTGCGGTAACAGGGGCTGTGTTTTAACAATGCTTCTTTGTTCTAAAATAATCATAGTTATTGTACTTGGACAGTGCAGAACTGACTGATTTGTTTTTGATTTGACTATTGCAAAATTCAAAAGCCACAAAAGTTCCAGCAGCTGCATGCAAATTAAATGTCTTGGCACTGGCACACAGCTTAGAGTTTAACAGGTGGCAGTTCTTACGAGCAAGCCTCTCTGAGCAAAGTTCAGTAGTGGAGTATGCAGGTAGTGGCAGTGAAAAAAACAGTGTGGCAAATGCGCAAAATCAACAGTTTGCACACAAAAACAATGGTGGCCATGAGCAGAATAGAAGGGGAATCTAAAAAATGCAACAGGAATGCAGCAGTCACTATTGGACAGATCCACCCTTACACTCCTACAACAGAATTCATCCCCATCATAAGACTGTTTACCTTAAATTATATTGTACTCTTTCATAACAAGACGCTGATTCTCATACGCATTTTTTATTGTAAATTAACCTTATTTACAAACAGCAGGTTGGTGCAGTTGTATTATTTTGCCACTTGCAGATTTTTCAATTAGTGTGAACAGCTACTCAACTGACTGTGGAATTTGCCTGTCCATTTTTTATGAGTAGACAGAAGTACAGCTGCTCTTTGAATCTCTCACCTCTCTGATCCTACTGTTCAAATATATTTCCCTAGAAAGATCCAAGAAAACATAAAATCCATACACCAGATTAATTACCAGAAATTTATAGTGCATATGAACGGCATGTTGGCATTAGGCAAAAATTATAAGAAAACATATATAAAGAAAAATAACATACTAAATAAAACCCCATAAGCTGGACATGACCGAGGAAATGGAAATTCTGCCAGAGAACTTTGACCTGTGACCTCTTTACAATTTGCAGACAAGATGCAGAACATGGCAGAGGATTTCTGATGACCACAGCAGGCAGTGGTGTGTCACTGAAGACTCCACCCTGCAGCACTCTGAATACCAGCATAGGGCTGAGACTTTCAGTCAACAGAAACCAGTTTTAGGAATCCCCCACATCTACTGCTTAATTTTCATGTTCACTTACTCCCCATTTTATATCTAGCTGCAGAACACAAGGAGCAATCACATTTTCAGTTCCCAGCCAGTTTACAGCTTAAGTCAGTTTTCAATCACAGGGAGCCACCTCCGTGGGCTCCCACTGTACAGTACGTGCCTGTTCATGGATGATGTCAGAAAGCTCTTTCACCATATCCTGAAAGTTTGATTTTAACCCCTCATGGTACTCCACTTGATCCTCCTTAATGAGACGCTCGTTGAGCTCCAGAGCAATTCCACAGGCTTGGATAAATTTCCTGGGGAGGAAAGGAATGAACTTGGGGCATTACAATAGTCCAGTCTTCTGCCAAAGCAAGCAACTGAACAGACAGGCAAATCTCAGTATTCCCCACCCCCTTTTCTCCAGTGTTTGAGGCAAGACATATTCTAGGAGTATCCCTGGCACAGTGAATCAGGGAATGAAGAGGGTCTGCAACACAGGCATTGGGCATTCTACTGGAACTCCTTTGAGCCTGGATCCTCAGTAGATGGGACAGCCAGCCCTGCAGGGCTGGCCAGAGCTGGGTGCGTGTGACACAGCAGGGCTGTCAGAGGTCAGGCTCCTGACAGCAGAGACACCCCCCAGAAAGAAGTTACAGCACTATGGGGACCTGTAATGATCTTTCTGGGATCTGTTACTCATTCTTTGCTTCATTTAACACACATATTTTCCTTTTTTATAAAACTCAGTAAAAACGCATTCTCATCTCAAATGGAGATTGTGTTTGCACTGCAGGGCTGGAAAGTAAAACCATGCATGGCATGTTTTCAGGGATTGCTTCCTGATTGCCAGGTTACTTGATGCATGGAAGGAGAATAGGATTGGCCCAAATTATGCTTTCTTCATACAATGAGAATGGAGAAATGGGTGAAATGGCAATCACCAGCACAGAGTAAAAAATGCAGGGGCTGGTGGACAACTGGTTACACCTGAGAGGTCCAGAAAAGAGTTGGTAAAGACTCATCATCTTGAGGTGAAACAAGAGTTGCCTAATCATATCCACTTTCAAGTGGGAGGTAAAACTTACCCTAAATGACAGAAATTGGAAAAAGTCTGTGCAAGTCACACAGTTTCAAAAATTAGCAATAGAAACAAGAGCAGTGTTCTTCCATAAACTGGGAAAGGATTTGCTTTAAAATATTTCAAGTTCATCATTAGCTAGCAAAAAATCGCCTTCGAAAAACTGGCAATCAGTACACAATATCAAAGACCCCTAAACACAGAACAGTCAGATCTCTGGTTTTCAAACATACTTCATGTGATAATCTCAAATACCCACACAAACTGTTGAAGCAAGTGTTCAAGCAAATCTCTCCATGGAGAGCACAACCCTGGACTTGGGAAATCTTGATATATATAATTTCATCACCTTTTTTCATATGTGTGAGCACCCACAACCCCATGAGACTTGGATCTTTATAAAACATATCTAAGTATCCAGCATCTGCTGAATTTGGAGACAGACAAAAATATAATCAAAGCAGGCATCATCTTTCAGCCAGCTGCTAGTTTTTATTACATTAGAAATCCTACCTGAACATTTCTTTTAACTCATTCACCTTCTTGGCAGGATACTTGCTGGACTGGCTGTCACTTAGGAAAGCTCTGGCATAGGCCAAAGGACCAGCATTAACCTAGAATGAAAGAAGAAATCATTTATGCTAGAACTCTTGCTGAGGTAAAGAGAGACATTAAGTTTGTTTCCTCATATTTTCCTCTTATTTCCATGTGGAAAAGCAGCATGGTCTGAGTCCTAAGGTCACTTATCCAGCTTGAGAAGCCAGGCTCACAAAACAGCCCTTTGTGCCTGACTCTTACAGTACAGTCTTCAAGACTTAAGTATATTTCAGCAGTTACTTACGGCTAATTAATGTGCAATTACACTTGGACTTGACAATGTAAACACCACCGGAGAAAATGTTTATTCCCATGAGCCAGCCGCTTGTGTAGCACTGAACGTGACAGGGAGGCTGTGCTGGAGGCTGCAGCCCCGAAGCCTGGGTAGTTAATGATTTCTGGAAAGTAAACGTGTTGTGACGATGCCTCACCCTGAGCTGTGTATGTAAACACAATTCTGAACAGACATCAAACAGACTGACCTGCACAGAAACACAGCCCTGCAGCTTCAGCTGCAGCTGGATCATGTCAACATCACCAGCAGAGCTGCAGAGCTTCTGCAGCTCTGCTGTCTTGTCCTTTATTTCATCAGTGGCGACATCAATTGGTTTTAAATTAACTTGATGTTCATAATTGACCGGAATTCTCTTCTTAACATATGGAAAGGAGTTCAAAGCTGGCAGAAACAGCAAAAGAAATGTATATATTGAAAAGCCATACAGCACATAGGAGTACTCTTCATAGAACATACACAAGCAGATTCCTGCCCTTGGGGATGTCAAATCCCAAACAAGGCTGTAATTAACCAGCACAATTTTTTAATCCGCGAAAATGTGCACATAAAAATACAAGGTAAATTCCCCCTCCCAATCAGAATATTGTCTCACAATTCTGATTAAGCTGAGAGAATTTATCACACTTCTGGAATATTTTTATGAGCAAGAATAGTCTCCTTATAGTTACTGATACTGTGTCATGCTCAGATATTTGTACTTACTAGTTAGAATGGTCCTTTTTTTACATTGTTCTTCCACACTGCCATGCTTTTTTCCAGATAAAGTGTAAGGAGTTTCAAAAACAAATCTATTGATATTATGATTTCTTTCAAATTCAGTTTTTCTTTCAGACATTTCTTTGTCTTCAAAGTAGGGCTTCACATAAGTCACTTGAATATGGGCATACTTGGGATCAAGGTCTTTAACGTTGACCTATGAAATAATAGGGTTACGCACAGGAGGAGCAAAGGTTGATAAGTTACAATTGGCTAATCTATTCACTGTGATCTGATTTAAACTAATTGAGGCTGACTGGCCTCACTGCATGAAGGCCAGTGACTCACCAAATGCTCATTTTGCCCTCAACTGGGATGTCTAGACCATCCACCAGCAGATAAGACAAGGAGGTGTGGCACAAGAAATACATCACCTGGTGCCAAACAAGCTGTTCCTGCTGTAGGCAGTCACGTCCCCTGATCCATCACAGCACAAGCCTGAGCTACTCAGTCCTTCTAATATGACCCAAAGTTTCCAGATTGTGATCCAGTGCTCATACAGTGCTGGGCCAGGCAAGCCTGCAGGCTTGCACTAAACCAGCTTTGGAATCACCAGCACTGTCTTTGGTAACCCAAATAAATTCCACTGCAGCCTAAGGTTGTGCACAGCTCTTGCAGGCAGCATAAGGGAGTATTTCATATGAAAAGAAAGGAGCTAAGGCTGCAAGGCCCAAAGAGGTTTTCTTTTAGACTTGTAGTGTCAAAGCAGCAAGAAGTAACTCGGCTTCCAGTCACCTGATGCTCTGTGCTGGTTTCTAATGCCTTCAGCAAGGCTCAGCATGATGGAGACTGCAATTTCGCATTCATAATTCACACTTGGGAGCCACAGAAGCACCACCACTTGTCAAGCTGTGCAACATGTCCACACCCAGGAGCATGAGGATGCCAGGGGCAACAGGAAGCAGGTGTTTGTAAGAGGGTAGAGCAGAGGGCTCATTCTTCCCCTCCCACTGGCAGAAGGAAGGGATGCTCTGTCCTCTTCCTTCAGCTCCACAGAGCATGCAGTTTAACTCTACCTTATTGGAATCCTGGATAATCTTTACAGTCTCTGATCCAAATTTTTCTCCATAAAGCTTAAGAAGTCTGAAGGAGATCTCTGAGAGGCCTGTCAGTTTTGGTTCCTTATAGACGTATTCCTTCCCATCTTCTTCCTCAAAGAATGTCTGGCATTAACCACAAGAAAAAAAGAAAAGGAAAAAGAAAAAAAAAAGAGGAGAGAGAGAAAAAAAAAAAGCAATGAGGAATAGCTATGTTTCTTCATTTGGAAAACTTTTATCTTAGATTTGCTGCTTATAAAGCAAGCTTCTACTAACATTTCAGAAAGCCAAAAAGGTTTGGAAGGCTCTGGCTCACAAAGTCTCACTGAACTTTGCCTGTTTAACAGGCAAAAATGGTCTTAAAAAAAAAAAAAATTCTTCAACCAACACAAACACAACACATCATTGCTTGAGTATGACCAGTGAGAAATCTAAACTATGTGGAAGATGGTTTGGCCAGCATTTGACCTTTTAGAAGGCTGGAAAGAGACAGGAGGAAAAAACCCACAAAAACAAGGGACAGAGAGGAAGTAGAAAGATACGTAAGTGGAGGAAGCCCTGACTGCAGAGTCACAGAAAGTGTCTGAAATTAAGGAATTTGTGTACACTGCAAGAGCCTTTAGGCAATAAAAGAAATGGGTTTCCTGTGCTTTAATTCCTCTTGTATTCAGGGAAGTGGGATTTGGTGTATTTACTGTAAATAGAGACCAAAATGCATCAAAGGCTGTGCTTGCATCATCAGTCTTACCCATAATGGGAACAGCATGAGAACTTCATGCTTTGGTGAGCTGTTCCAGTTAGAACTTGTGACACAGAATTAGGGTATCTGTGTGTAGCTGGAATATAAAGCCTAAAAAGCTTTAAAGTGCAAAACTGGCTCAAGTACTGGTTGGCTGGGATGCTACACAGCTTAAATTTAAGGGCTGATCCAGTTATTTCCAGCTTCTGGAAAACTAAGTTAGCAGTTGTTTCCTTTTATCTGTTGCTAACCTTATCCACTTTGTACATATCCAAAGTTACAGAGAAGATGAGGGTAAATATAAAATGCATGTTTGCTGCAACAGAAGTCACTGCTCTGGTATGTGGTGACAGTGACATTCAAAGGTGCAAACCCGTGATGGTTTTGGCGTATTCATCATCTGTTCTAAAAGAAGGAATAAAGAAAGGCAAGGCCAATATAATTTACATGGTGTTTCCTAAAGACGGGTCCTGCACCTCCCCCTCGGTTATGAGTCCACAAGCAGAAGCAGGTTGTTCAGAGAGAGAAAGGACATGAGGGTATCACATTTTATTAACTGCTGTAGGTGGAGAAACAAAATAAAGCTACAACTGCTTTTAAGCTCAGAAGCCTTCATCAGATATGATAAGATCATGTTGCCTCCTTGGACTCTGAGCCCCAGATCTTATTCAGTTTTCCAGCTACCTCAGCTAACAAAAGTACTACCTGTCTCTACATGTGTGTAACCAACACTGACAGATGTTTTGCCTCCAGCTTCTCTCATAACCTTTCATTCTGCTAATACCCATGAGGGAGCAGCATTTTTCTGTAGAAATAAATGTCTGTTACTACTACTGTTTATATACAATGGTTATAGTTACACACTGTTACTAGTTATATACCCTGCACACTAAATTGTGTCTGTGTAACCTACAATAACTATAATTACAAAAAAACCTTCAGTGTTTTCTGAACTCACTAAGCCATTTCCTACAGCTGGGTTGTTTTATGAAAAGCCTACCAGCAGAATCATAAACTTTTATTATAAATCAAGTGCTTCTGGAGACAGATACAAAACCTCATCCCCAGTGTGCAATTCCAAAACACTCACATAAACACACTGGTGGCTGCACCAGAGGAGCTTTTCAACTCCAGGTCTGACAGAGAAGCAGCATTTGGGGCCAGGATGCCTGGTGAGGGGTAGCTGGCAAGCCAGCGTATATACTTACTTGTCCATAAAAGGCCACTCTGAAAAAGGTTCCAAGAAGCCTCTTCCTTGTGTGCATTACTTCCAATATCTTAGCATATGCTCCGTGGAGCGTTCTGTACAGCTGGGTAAGTTTCTGGAAATCAGATTTTGACATTACGATGAAAGCAGGATTTTTCAAGCAGGACATTCTAACTAATACCAGAACCTACTGAGATACTTGAACACAATCCTCTGGAGAATTGAAACCTCAGTTTTCAAAGAGGTTGAACTCAAGCAGTCTTGTTTGAAAGCCCCGGTTTTCAGTACGTTCTTAGTGTCAGGTCTGCAGGGTCCCACAGATTGCAGCAATACCTCTGCCTCTGGAGAGAAGGCTGAGTGCACTCTCAGCGTGCTTTCTGATTGAGCCTTCACACACAGAGTAGCTGGCAATATTTTACCCAGGAAGCATTTTTTTAAATTATAAACAGCTTTAAAATGAAAAAAATAGATCGAGGTAAAGCTTCCCCCTCCACCTTCAGTTATATGGCTGGACGTCCTGTCATGGCAGAGGTAGGGAAAGAGGACCAGTATTAAGGTGAAGCACAAGTCACAGCACGTGATGGTAGGGAGCAAGGCTGGGAACAGCTTCCTTTCCTCTTCTCCACTTGCCACTGAATTACCCACAGATCTAGTCCTTTCTTTGAAATATTCTCATTCTGGTTTCAACTCTTAAAAACCTCAGGTCTCAAAAAGAATCTAGCTTTGATGAGCATAGGGAATGACAACAGTTTTATTTTACAGGAAGGAAGGTGGTAATTACTCACTAGACATGATTCATCCATCTCGTTAGCTTTCATAATCACCTTTCAGATCATTGCTTTCATTAATTTCTTTAAATAACCAACAATGAAGCACAGTATGTGCTTTACTGACACCAATTCAGTAACTCATAACTTCAAAAATAAAAAAGTCCCCTGGTTTCTTTTTCTTAGCAGTCTAGAAAATTACCTGCTCTATGCAAACTAATTCAAAATACCCACCTCAAATTCACGCCGCTTTTCATAAATAGGAATGATCAGTTTGGAAACTTCAGAAATTGTTTCATAACGCTCTGCTTTCCACAGGCCATCTATACACTGCTCCAGAAGCTCCACCAGAACTTCCTATGAGAGCAATCAAATGCGTGGTGTTACCAATGCCCCAGCTTAGAAGGTAAAACCATTTTAACTTCAGATACTTTTATCAAATCCCAGAACAAGTAATTGCAGTTACATAAATATAAACCCTGTGTATTCCTCGTCTTTCTAAAGGCATTCTAAATTCTGGCGAGGGGGAAGGGGAAGAAGAAGAAAAAGGACAAGTTATTTTTACAAAAATCATTAATTCTTCATAAATCATTAGCATAATAGCCAGCAAGTACATCCTGGTTATTTAGTTACTTCCCCAGGAAAATGCAAAACCTCTGGGAGAGTATGGACACGACAGCACTAGAGATCAGAGGTGTGTGGCTAAGAAACATGTCCAAGGAACGAGCAGTGGGCTGTGATGCCAAGGTCATCAAGCCTTGATGAATGGGCAGCGGGGCTGCAGGGCCACCTCGCTCAGCCGCGTGGCCGAACCAAGGCAGCTGCACAGGGATGGTGCAGAAGTACTTGTGAGACTTTATGACTCATGGGTGGATCTACCCACTTCCCCAATGCCCTGCTAGGGTTTCTGGATTGTTCTGCTACCATGGTGTCCTGCAGCACAGCCCTAACTCCAAGGGAACCCTAAGATGATCTCTCCCTTGCAGAGCTTCAATTCATTCTGTCTCTCCTTGGAAATATCACATCCAGCTGTGCTGCCCGGTGCTGGCAACATTAGTGTTTGCCTAACACAGCAGGCAAAGGTTCTGGTGCAGCCTTTTCAACCTTAGAACTAGAAAAGCCTTTCATAGGAAGCAAGAACTTACATCAGTTTTACCTGTCTGAATCATACACAGAAAATTATTCAGAGCAGATTTCTCTTGGGAAATTGGAGTGGAACAGTCTTGTTTACAGGCACCAGTGCACAACTGCGGTTTGTTAGAGCTCACATGAACAAAATCTAAAACTAAATCCTTATCAGATATCAAATATCCTGTATCTACAGTACAGGACCTCACCTCACTGTAATGTACATCCATCATCCCACCATCTTCCTTCATTGCACCTTCCTCATCAATGTTGGGAGTAATTTTCCTGAAGGCAGTACATCCACTGGGAAACAGTTCTGCAGCAGACAAAAGCAAATGGATTAGTGGAATTATCTCAAATGTGTCACACTGCTGTACTTTAACCTGAGCTGGCAAATCAACACCACTCAACAACTCTCTCACTGCCCGACTCAACCCTGGCGGGATGGGAAGGAGAATCAGGGAAAAGGCGCAAAACCCATGGGTTGAGATAAGAACAGTTTAAGAATTGAAACAAAGTAAACTAAGGTAGTAATAGTAATAATAAAGAGAGAGATATAAACCTCAAGAAAATCAAGTGATGCACAATACAGGTACTCATCACCTACTGACCAATGCCAAAACCATGCCCAGACTGGCTCCCTTTCCAGGTAACTTTCCCAGTTCATACACTGGACAAGACATTCTGAGATGTGAAATATCCCTTTGGCCAGTTCAGGTCAGCTGCCCCAGCTATTCTCCTTCCCAGGTTTTTGTGCAGCTCCTCACTGGCACAGCATGAGACACTGAAGAAGTCCTTGACTTGGAGTAAGTACTACTGAGGAACAATGAAACCAGCCATGTGTTGTATACATTACTCTCACACTGAGTCCAAAACAGAGCACCAGCTACCAAGGAAGAAAAGTAACTCTATCCCTATCCAGCTATTGCTGGAGAGCTGGGTGGTAAGCAGACAGCACTGTACACTCCTAGCAAGGAAGCCCAGCTAGGTACCCCAAAACTTTGGGTAGTTTAGCCCTTACTGAACCATTCCAGCCTCTGTATATGTGAAGAGTGCCAGTGACAGAAATAACTCAACCTTCAAACTTCATTTAATACTCCTTTGGGCTTGTTCCTCTTCCCTTTTAGGAGTTCTTCTTTACCAATACTTGTGGTAAGCAGCCTTTGTGTACAAATAATACATTGTGAACTTTCAATACTCCCCTCTCTGCAGCCATGTGAAATGTGCATATATACCACAAGTCCCGATTTTTCCCACTTTGCCAAGTCAAAGTACAGAATTTGGAGGGACTCCAAGCCTCCTGAGCAGGGCACTGAAGAACTTTCCAGCCAAGGCAGTGCATGTTATCAGATTTTATGCAGCCTTAACTTGCTGAAATATTAAGGGCCCACTTCAACAATTACTCCCTTAGATGGAAATAAGAAATAGAATCAATATATCAACTGTAGAACAGGTATTTAAAAAGAAAACCTGCAATGTGGTGTAACTTGAGAACACACAGCGCTGTCCTTCCTTCCTGTTTTATGCAAAGCCACAAAACTCTCTTTTTTTTCTGATTGTTCTTTACATATGTGTATGGTTAGGCCACAGTCTCACATCTTGACTGTATCTTGACTGCTTTATTCTACAGTTTTTTCTATTGCCTATAGTAATAATTCTGATGCTCATATTGAGTCAGTTTTTAACAGGGCCTTCCCCCACGAGCACATTTCCTAATGTAAAATACAAGTGAACATTTAAACCAAGACATGATGTGTCAGTTCTTATTTCACTCAGCACCATGCTAGCATGGCTAAGTAAATATGTATGAGCTACAGTAGTTTCCTAAAAACTACTCATCACCTTCTAGCTTTACACATTGCAATATTTTTTTCCTTTTTAGCTTGTTTATAAAACAATAATTTATTGAATTGAGAGAGCCTTGTGTTTAAAAAGATTCTGACACCTCTAAACCCCACCATGACCTTCCTTGTGTCTCCCAAACAGCAGACACTTACTCTTCCTGTGCAGGAACTCTGCAACGAGGGCTGCTACGTGAACATAACACATGGCTGCCTGCAAAACACAAAGGGAAATTATCAAAATGTCATCTGTAAATCTGCCCTGCTGTGCACCACGTTTTTAACTGCACAAATTACCTCAGAGAAGTCTCCGTTCTTCACATGTATCTTGGCCATGCTGTCCAGCCACGTCTTCCGGAGCTCTGGGGTACTTGCGTAAGACTTGGCCAAACTGTACTGGAGATCTACCAACATTTCTGGGTCCTTCTCGTGTTCCTTCATCTGAGCAGTAGCCATCAGCACTGTGCGGATTCTCTTCGTCAAATCCTTGACTTCAGAAGGAAAAGCTGTTGCCTGGCACAAAACAAACTGAATTAGAAGCTAATATAGAAAATACAGGCTTTGCCAAGGAAGGACACTTTCAGCCAACACTCCACTTATCTGAAAACACTGAGAACACAGTAGATGATGCTGATCAACTCTTCCTTTCTGAACTCACACTGCACACAGTGCACAGTGTTTCCTCTGCATTCAGAGCCATTTCAGTCACGACAAGCACAGGGCCAATCTCTTCAGGCCGTGCCCAGGATGCCAGGCTGGCTGCTCCTGTGCTACAATGAGGCTGCCACTTTGGCATCCTGAGGAGCTGGTGTGAGAGCAACACAGAAGTGCTCCACGCATGCAAATGTCTCTGGATGAGACCACAAACCATGGCTCCAGTATTTTTTCATGTCATTCAACATCTGGCTTGTTAGGCTCTGATGTGGTCTCTCTTGAATTCCTAAAGCACTGAAGGCATTTGTAGAGCTTCCCACCACAGGAATGTAGTGCAGAAGCACGTGCTCTGATCTGATCCTCTGCTCAGAACAAGGCCAACACTGAGTTAGAGCAGGGCTTGTCTAGCCAAGTTTTATAATCTCCTGAAACAGAAAATCCACCTCCTTTCTAAGCCCTGCCCCAGGGCTGCACAGTGTTCTTGGGAAAGAATCTTTTCTTAAGCAAAACTGGAATTGCCCTTGTTAGAACTGGCATACACTGCCTCTTGTCCTGCACTCCACACCTCTGAAAAAAGTCTAACTATGTCTCTATAAGCTGCCTGCTGTGGAAAGCATCAGGTAGGCTCCCCCTCAGCTCTCTCCCCTCCATGATGAGCCTGGTTTATGTTCCCTCTTGTCAGATTCCTGTTCCCCAGCTGCTGCATTCTTTCCAGTGTGTTGAAATCTGTCTTGTACTCTTGCACTTACACAAATGCATAAACCTGATACAATGATCATCTTGTGATGTAAATTACAAATAAAGTATAGCCCAATGAAACCCTTACCAACATCTGTGTGCTGATGTTTTTGCCAGGTATATCCTACCTATAAATTTGTTAGATCACAATCTAACACCCAGAGGCAGTTACCATTGAGCCTTTAAGTCATAGGATAACCGTGGAACTGTAAAATCACTTCCCATTTCCCCTATCCTGCCATGGCAGCTACTCTGTGTGAAATGGAGCACCCTGCAATTGCTCAGTGGGTTGGGTACAAACCACTAATTCTAGCACAAAGACAGGCAATTATTTTCCAAAGAAATACAACTATTAATCTCCACATAAGAGCTCTTTCTTAACATTATTGACACTCAGTTGAATAAAACTAAACCCTGCTAATTGTTACCTTCAGGCAACAGAAATACCAGACCCTCCCTTGCCATTTCCCTCAAAGCTGGGAGTTCCTGGAAAGCTCTTTGGACAAACTTGCAAGCAGAACACTGCAAAGCACAACCTGAGCTGCTGGGCTTCCTCCCCTTGGAGTGAAACCTCATGTATGGAACATGACCTGCCTGAGCAGCTGGTCCTATTGCTACTGGCATAGCACTTGTTTACTGAGCAGATGCAGCCCACTACGAGCCTATAAACCACAGTTCCAGCAATTAGCCCTATACTTAAACACAGTTTCCTGTAGACTGTCCCCAGCCTTGCATAAAGGGCTGACAGCACATGATGGGATGTGGCATCTCCAACTCACCTTCATAGGCCTGTCGCTGTTTGCAAAGTTGTTAATGATGAGCAAGGAGTCCTGAAATCTGGTCCCACCGCTGAGGGCCACATCTGCAATTAACTGGCTCACTGCAATTATTATCTGTGGGACAAGGTAGAGGCTTTATTTTAAAAAAGCCCTAATATAAGGGTTTTGTTGAGGCCACAGTTAATAAAATGCTCACAAGAAAACATCACGTCTTTTCCACCATGTAAGGAGCGGCTGGCATTGTGGCTCAGCTCTCACATCTCCCCAGGACAGACACTCCCCAGAGGACCAAACTGCTTTGCAAAAGTAACAATCCAACTATTATAATAGGAATCTCTGTTTGGACATCAGCTACTTTCTGTGATTCTTTGCAACCCAGAGGGCATTCATCTGCCCCCATAGGTATCTACATTTGCTTCAAAAACTACCAATGCCAAGAAAGCAGCTCCAAGGAAATCCCCTCTCCTGCCTCAAGGGCAGCTGTCCTTTCCACCCCATCCCAGTCAGCCTCTGGTGTCTGATACTCTAAAACAGAGATGTGTCTGGTGTCTGATACTCTAAAACTCAACAACTTGGAGTTCTTGATGGCAATTATTTTACCTAAAGGTGCCTGTACCAGTCACTGGAAATAGGAACTAGGCAAAGCCTGGAAAGCAGGAGGATTTTAGTCCATACAGCAATGGCAAGATCCTCTGCAGATATGAGGTCACCAAGCTCTTTTGCTGTATCTGTTCATTACATCTGAGATGTCCTGCTTTCTAGCTTTTCTCCAGCCACTGACCTGAAGATGCGTTCTCAGAAACGTTCTCCTTTTGGTGAACTCAAAATTATTTCTCATCAGGAGGTACAGAAGAGCAGAGGCTTCATTCCTTGTGGAGGACACCTTGGAAGTGCAACACTTCAGGATCTCATAGCAGAGGGCAGCACACATGTTCACCCTTCCCTTGAAAAACGCTGAGGGAAACTTCACAAGAGACATGCAAATATTAGAAAATACACCACTCAATGGCATAGGGTTCAGATGGGCAGGGGCACAGGGCAACAAACTAAGCTCCAGCCTGGACAGTGTCAGCAAAACTTGTACCAGAATTCTGAGTCTGAAAGTATTTGTGGGAATGAATTCGGGGCCTATTTTTAACCACATTTCCTTGCATGATGAGAACTTTGTTGTCACGCGTCTTGGGGATGTGATTGCTTATGTCCGTCTAATCCCTTCCCTGATAACATCTGGGTTTATTGGCAAATTCTCACCCAACTGGACTGACAGAATTATGTTCTTACAAAGGTCATAATCATAAGCAGTGGGGCAGAGAGGAGAGGTGCTCCCACGGACATTCCCACCACAAGCTGCCATCTGGAACACCAGAGAATCCAGGAACCCAACCAGGAATCTAACCTTACTGGGAAACATGACCTGCAATGCTCACACATCTACTTCTACATGGTTCCCCCAAAGACATCTAAAGTCATGCCTGCATGCCCTCAGGAATGCAAACAAGAGACTGGCTTATCCCTCAGAGCCTAAAATTCAGTGACTTGCCCTGCATCCCCAGACAGGGCCACCCAGGGAGCAGCAGGACCAAGCCAAGCCACAGTGCAAGCTCCCTCGGTCACAGTAGGGTTCAGGGACCTGCAACAGGGAAAACGGGAACACCAGCACCCTGGTAGCTTCCCTGTCCCCTTACCAAACCCTTGAGCACAGCTGCCAGGGCAAGCTCAGCCCTGCCTGGAAAGGGACACCTGCAGCAGAGCCCTGCCCCAGTGGGCAGCAGCCTCCTGGGGATGCCTGGCTGTGTCCGTCTGGCTGCGGTCACAAGAGGTGGCTGGTGGAGAGGTGACACCACCCTTGGCCTCCTTCCAGCCCGGCCACAGCAGGCTGAGCACAGGGAAGCAGAACAAGGAAGGGCTTTGTGCTGGCACGCAGCCGCTTCCGCAGCCACCGCAGGGAACTGCTGGGGAGGGAAGATGCCAACACCTCCCAAGGGGCTGGAGGCTGCTTGGGCATTGCACAGCAGCCCTCTGTTCCTTCTGCTGCAGCTGGCAATCAGGCCCAAACAATTTCCTGGCACAAAGAGGCAACAGAGGCAACCATGGCTTTACCTATTCAGAGGAAAGGCATGTTCTGTTTGTTCGAGACCCCATGGTCCTCATGGGGCATGATCCATTAGTCATTTCTATCTGCCCCACCACCTTCTGCCCATGGGAGATGACAGCAAAGAGTGTCAGTCAGAGGCTGAAGCTGTTATTGCAGCCCCCTACTCCTTGCATTAAGTACTCATGTTCCAGGAAAACTTGCAGGTACTGCTGTGGCTACCACCACGACATGCTGGTGACAGGGTCTCAAAACAGGGATCTAGGCAGGACCTGTGGCTAGCAAGATATTGGGATTGCACCAAGAAACCAGAATTAGGACAGAAAATACTTTTTGTTCACTGCCTTTGGCCAAAATATGATCTTCAAAAAACAAAATGGGAGAAAGAAAGAAAGAGATAGGCAAACAAACATCATAACAACACAGAGCCACGAAGATCACATGCACTTGGGAAAGGAGCTCCCGAGGAAGTGCTGCCCACTGCAATGCTGTCCTTCCCCCAGAGCAAGATGGGATCGTGGTCAGCACTGGGCTTAGCACAGTGCTTAGCTCTCAGCATGGACACTGCCTGCCTGCAGAGGCTTTCCAGACATTTCCAACCCACTGCTAGGGACAAAACCCTTGCCAGGGAATCTGCTGCAGAAGAAGCCCTGTGCACTCCCCTCCACAGCACACCAGCTCTGGAGGAAAACCTGTGCCCTTTTCACAGGGAACCCGTGTCCCTTTCTGGAGAGCAAGCCCAAGCAGATGCAATGGCTCCTGGTGGCAGGTTCAGGGAAGCAGGTCCATGGCTGCTGGAGATCAGGCCAGGGGCTGCCTGTGGCTCTCCATCCAGCCCAGAACACACTCTGGGGAGAGCACGAGACAGCCCTGTGGTGATGACTGTGCACACTACAGGAGCCCATTTCTGATCCAGCCCCAATCCAATGGGCCAGAGTAGGGGTCAACCCAGCAGCCAGCTCCCAGATAGGCCTCGAAGGGACAGGACACCCATGGGAACAGGCAGAATGCATGTCTGAGCCAGTCTTTAATGCACATCCCTCCTCTGTGCATGTTTTCCTTTACAACTTTTAATTTAAAGACCATTCCTAAGCATGCATATAGATATTTCTATACACATTTATCTGTAAGTGATGCTCTGAAAAGCCAGATTCAGTTCTTAAGAAAACCTAGAGTGTGAAACAAGAACAATCTAGCTTTTGTTGGTTCTTACCAGCCAGCAAAACAGAGGCAGCTTTCTTGCCAAATTCCCAGAACACACAGATGCAACCAAAACCAAAGATACAAACAATTACAGAAGATTTTTGTTCTTTGCTCTCTTGCAACATTTTTTAAAATCTTCTGCCTATCAAATAACTGGATGTAATGCAGAAGACAAATTTTGGGATGCAGAATACATCTCAGGAGTTTTTTCCCTCCAGCAACCATTTGCTGGGACAACAAATAAGAGGGGGATTCTTTTCATTGTAATTATAGCTACAGAAGACTATAAAAATTCTTAATAAAAATGAGAATTTTTCCATTCTAGCTGTCACAAAGGTACAATACCCTTTTGCTTTTCTTGAAGTTACAAAGTAGAGCAGAGCTAGTATTTGAAAACAAGCCTGCAGGAAAACATTTCATTCTTGACTTGTCATGAAATGCAGTGATCACCTGCCACAGCCACCACAGCCACTTTAGGCCTTAGAAGTACCCTTGAGAGGACTAAAAGGAAGTTTGGGACTCGTGTGGTTATGGGCTTGGCAAAGAAAACACTTCCTCCTTATAGATACCATCTGCTGGGCTCATATCTTGCCTTTACAGAAGCCATATATGTCCTGTCATAGGGGAAATGTGAGAAAGCTGAAATCAATAATTTGTATCTTTAAAGACACATGATGTGAAATTCAGCATGAACTTAGACTGGCATAAATCCAAGAAAACAATCCCACTGCCCATCCTTGCAGCAGCCAAGCATGAAGCCTCCTTGCTATCACTGGTGTTTTGGAAAGCAAGTGCGGAACCCTTGAAGAGCTCCAGCCTTTGAAGGCTGACAGTGAGATCAAATTAAGCAGGTGTGCAGGTTTGGCTTCACGTTTAAAAAAACCAAAACGACAACTCAGAAAATATGCCAGGAAGGCAAGGAATGTCTTTTATTTGCTATAGGCACAAACCAAATATTTCTGGCTAAACAAACTTTTGGCTAGCAAGGGGGAGAGTGGGGTGCGTGCAGATCTGCGGCAGCATGGATCTCGAGACTAAGCAGATCACAGGCAAGCAGAAAACTCAAAAGAAAGGCAGAGCAATAAGCATGGACTGAATCCTGCAGAAAAACAGAGTGATTACTGCCCCTGCCAGTTGCCAGTCTAGCAGGCTTTAAGAAGCCCCATGGAAAAACACCCTGCAGGAGACCACGCTGACTGGAGCAGACAGGGAGCCAGCAAGAGCTCTGCATTTCTGCTTCTCATGTGTTTGCTTAGCACAAGCCAAAATCCAGCCCTAGACTTACACTAACTCTTACCTTTGCTGTGGGGTTACAGCAAAACGTACAAGGCACAGACTTTTTTCCACCCTTGAAAAACAGTTTAGCAGTCTCTTCTTTTAATCAGACTCTGCTCAGCAGCTAGTGCAAAAGTTCCTTTGGAAGTTACTCTTGGCAGCTTAGCACTCAGACACTGTGCCCTGCCTGGCTGCAATCTGCCACATGGATTTTCCTTGTTAACTAAGAGTTGTGCTTAAGGGATTTGAGATGTTTTGATTAATTTTGTATTTATGATAACTGCGCTGCCTGGGAGGAATGGTGTTCGCATGTGTACATCGGGTCTTGAAAATGTCCTCATGAGCAGCGGCAGGTTTTGACAAGCACAAAGGGAAATGTCAGCCAATAGCATCAGCATCAGTCACTTTTGTGGTCAGCTGTGGCTTTGTCAGTGCTTGAGCTCGGGGCACTAAACAGCCTCACCACCTGCCAGGGCTCAGAGAGCACAGAACAAGGTGCAGCAAGAGCTATCATCTCTCCCAGGCAGTGGGTGAGGAGTTGCTTGCCAGTGCATGCATTTTTGAAGCAATAGCACTTGAGCAGCATTGGCAGTTTGGGGCAAAGATTCCAGCACCAGATGCTGGTCAAATAGGCACTAATCTTTGTGACCAAGGCACGTGAGGGAATTCCTCATGAATTCTCCCTTTGCTTCCTGATACCCAAAAAATAAATAACTAGAGAACTTAACTTGGGGTGTTTTTTTAAAATCAGTGAAGTTATTTTCTAAAACACATCTCCAAAGTATCAGTTCAAGGAGGTTAACCACACTGGCCTCTCTGCCATACTTTTAAGTTCTCCCACTCCCTTGTCATGTATTACCTACCTTGCTAATGAAAGCTCTCAGAGAGGCAAACACGTGCTTAAGGGCTGCTTCTGACTGCCCATTTTTGAGAAAAGCCAGATGAATATCAAAAACCTTCTTCATAAGGGGATTGTGGCCATCATTGCTTAAAAGCTGGGTCTGGAAAGCAACAGGAGAATTTACTTTGCAGAAATGTTGTGCCTGAAGCTGGAAATGACAGAGATAATTTTGCACAATTAATCACATATATTCTTAAGCCAGATAAGCAACAGGGGCCTTCAGTAAAAATATAACCAATAAAATGTGACAATCACTAAAAACTTACAGTTGTTAGCAGAGGCTATTTTTGTAGCAGAGAAAAAAAACCTGAAGTATTTTATCACTTTTGCATCACTAATTCCAAAATCTAAGTCAATATTCTGTACAACATTCACTGGTTGCCTAGTTATTTTAAATAAAACATGCTCTTACCAATGTAACTATCACACTGGTTTTTTCCCATTTCTTTTTATTTGTCTTGAAAATGGTTTTGTTTGCAGCCCAAAAGAGAAAGAGGAAAGAAGGAAAGAAAAAAAAAAAGACCCATTTTTTCACTGGATAGATTTGTAGCTGTAGTTAGTCACTTTAGTCCCCTTGTTTACAGCAGAGTTTTGCCAGTTTGCACCTCGTGGAGATATGGTAAATGGAATTACTCAGGGGTTATTGATACAGTTTGGTGTCAGACCAGGTGGGCTGTGCCTGCTGGCAGGCCCACAGGGCTGTGCAGGAAGTTTGGGCATGACACAAGGATGTGGATATCCTGTACTGAAAGGAAATCAACAGCCCCCATGCCACTGCCAGTCCTTGAAATCCTTGGGCTGGCTCAGATTTGGACACCTTGCACAGACCTTGTGGTAAGTTCAAGACCCAGACTTCTACACTGAGCTCACGTCCTGTGGCAGTGGAACAGCATCTGCTGCTGCTGCAGCACAGCACCCACTTGTGTGTGGTGTGACCATAAAAGCGAAGCTGAAGCCCACTAAAGAGGAAGGGAATCCAGTCTATCCTGTGGTTTGAAAATCACATTGTTTTGTGGTTCAGCGATATTCCAAAAGAGGCAGCTGAGAAAGTCAAGCAAGTTTTTAAGTGTTGCACTGAAATCCTTCTGCTGTTACCAAAGTTCTAAGGAGTAATTTAACACCTGCGCCAGGATGGCTTTTCGGCTCAGCAACAGAAGCAGAGGCTATGAACACCTTTCTCTTCATCTCCATCTAAAAAGGAAATATTTATTGTGCTTGCTCTGAAATCCAGAGCTGTTCTTGAGACACCATGCAAGACACGTTGCTATGTGCAGGATTCTCCTGACTATACTTCAGGAAGGGCATTTCTGGAAGAGTATTCTGCTGCCATCCTAGGGTTCTCCTCACCACAAAGGCCTTGGTTTTTGTAGATGGCAATGACTGCCAAAAGCATGAATCCCAATATGGAAGAGAAGACTTCTACCTGTGATTCTGGTCCTGTCTGCACTGGTAGCCACAGCTGGAGTGCCTGAGCCCCAGAGATATTAATGTACAGTGATTCAAAGAAGTCTGGGCCTTGCTTCTAGGTAACTTAGGGTACAAAAGAGTAACTGTTCTACAAATGTTGGACATTGATTTCCCTTTCCTCTAGTCCCTCCTTTCTACACAATATACATTTTCTCCTATTCTATTTTTGTAATAGCCACAGTCATGGTATAACATCCACATGGTTTGAAGAAATGGGAAGACTGCATAAGGGTATAATTACTCTGAGACCTGTGAAACACTCAGTGTTCTGGAAACAAACAAGCTGCAAATGATTTGCTTTTGTAAGCCTTCCATATTCTTCCACTCTAGGAGAACAGATCACCAAAATCCACACACATATAAAAAAACCAGCACACTTTTCTACAACATTTTTGATTTCAGTGCTGACCTTGAAACTCTGAGTGAAAAATGAGATGGTGTCCAGGACTGTCAGGCACACTTCGGTGGCAATATTGCCCTCCAGTAATGCCTGGTGCACAATATCTGCTTCTGAGGTGCCTGCATCTGTGGACAGAGAGAAAATCAGGAGGAACCAGTGTTCAACACTCCAGCTCCCGAAAAATCTAAGTGCTGATATAGAAAAGATTCTCCCCTTTGCACTTCACTGCATTTGGGAGGTGATGCAAGAATAGCAAGATACTGAATTTGCCAACTCTATTCAGAGAAACTCCCTCAGCCTGATGCCACACCAGAAAAACAGTATCTGTATTGGCCCTTAATATCACTGTCTTTAAAGCCAGACAGAGCATGAGGTGTCCAAGTTGTCTCTAGAGAAGGGAAATAGCAAAGTGCTTCAGTGGGACAAAATGCATTCACATGGAGAGGCTTAGAACACATCCCAGCTTTTTGTGCAGTGCATTTCTCCTGCTTGCCCTGTTCTCTACCCAAACCAAGGCGTTACCTGCATGCACACTCAGCCAGGGAGCTGAGCCAAGACAGGCAAGAGCAGAATGCCACACAAATCCTCAGTCCCAGGGGTGATTTCTAAGGGGCTGGTTTAAATGCCACCCTCACCCCTCTAGGAATGATGCAGGGAGACCTGGTGACCACTGCAATTCCGTAGAATCTGGGTAACCTGAAGCAACCAGCAGCGAGTGGGAAATGGCTACTTGCAGTTTTCATCAGGCTGACACCTGCCCTGGGCCCCTGTGTACGTACTGTGGTTGAGGGTGAAGGAGGTCTCCAAGCTGCCCAAGTGCTGGAGCCGCACCCCGGATCTGCTGCGGAGTGCCGGCATGGTCTGGGACTTCCTCTCAGCTGCTGTGTGCTTGGATAACCAGGCATCCTGCACCCTGCAAGGGGGAGCAAAGACAGGGTTTGGGCAGCAGCCGCAGCCCCACACCACTGCAGGCACCAGGATGGAGACCTCTTCCCTCCAACACACCAATCTGGGACTATCCCAGTGGGACTGACCACACTATGCCCATCTTGCTGCTCCAGAAGGCCCTAGGGCTAATACAAGAGCAGGGATGCTGCTCAGGAAGCAGGGATGCAGCCGGGACTCTTGTCTCACCTGCAGCTGGCTGGGGGGGACACTGCCAACCTGCGCTCGCCTGAACCTGGGGGTCTCATGCAGGAGCTGGAGGGGAGGGAAGGGGCAGGGTGCTGAGGTGAGGGGCCCCTGCTCAGGGCACGGCGCTGAGCAGAGCCCCGGACCAGCTGGGGTTTGCCCAGCGTGGGTGTGCATGAGCCCTTCCCACCTCCGCTGGGACAGGGAGCACGGGGATGACCCCCACATCCCAGCACCAGACAGAAGGATGCAGTACCTGGCAATATTCCTCTTCCCCACGTATCTGAAGTGGAATAAACACACCCTAGGAAGACAATGAAATGGGTATCTGTTACAGATCCTGCAGATCAGGAACAATCCAGAACATTTAAAACTTACTCTGTTGTTGCCTGCAGGCACACTTCTCTGTGCAGAAGGGTTTGGGTCTGTGCTTACAAGTCACTTGACCTCACACTCTTGGTTTCAAAATTCAGGCACATCCCTGTCTTCTCACCCATCTGTTCCCCCAACATCTGCTGCAAAGTGGAGGCTGTGACACTGACAGGGGAAGCTGAGCCCACAGGTGGGACACACCCCAGACAAAGCACAGAGCACTGCCACTACGCTGTGCTTCCTCAATATACACTTGCTTCTCCTCAGAGGGAGGAAGAGCATGTCATTCCAACCTGGCCAGACACAGGACAGTGTGTGAACTGTGGTATCCTCCTCAGCCATTCTGAACACTCGAAGGTGCAGTGTTTGAAGAGCAGCCTCATGATACTCACTCCAGAAGCACAAGGACATTGATCAGCTCTTGGGGGGAGAATTTGTTCCAGTAAGCTAAAAGAGTATCTGAAAGAAAATGAAGAACAGCGCACTTAGATTTTAAAAAACTCAAAGAGGGGACCTTACAGACCAAAACTGATGGTCCCTTGTCTTTCTGGCTGCCTCCAGTGAGCAGGAGGCACCAACCTTCAGAGATCATCTTCACAATGTACAGGTAGCACATCAGAAGGGTCCGGATCTCAAACTGGTCCAGCCGGCTGCAGTGGGATACGCTGCTCCTCATGGAGCTCCTGCGGATCTGTTGGGACACAGGTGTGACACAGAGGGCCTGGGCTCCTGGGCTGTGCACCAGAGGCTGTGCAGCATGGGCACAGCAAACCTGGCACAAACCAGGTGTGCAGGCATGCCTCCTGCCCCCCACTTGTGCACCCACAGCACCATGCCTTGGAAACTGCTCATCCAGGGATGAGCAGCCTGGAAATCCTGGGCACATCACCAAACACTCCTCTGCTCAGAGAAAAATGTGTGGGCAGTGAATGACAGGTTATCCAGCAAAACACACAGCAGTCTGCTTTCATTTCCCCTGCCCTCTGCAGTGTTTAAGCTCCTGGACATTTTTAAAGCCACTTATTGTAAAAAGCAATTCATTGGCTGTCACCATTCAAAGCAAAAATCTGACTTTCTGTTGCAGACATACATTTCAAAACAAAATGTCAGTTATTAAAAAAGGAGGACATTTCATCTTAAGAACGTTTTCCTCCCCTTGATTTTTGGAAGTGTTTCAATTTTCCTACTACTTAGTGACTAACTCAGGCAAAGAAAGTGAAATCCTGCTGAGGATGAAATCCTGCTGAGTGAAATCCTGATGAGTCAATTTATGTGGGAAAGGCCTGGGTATTGTGTGGTGGGAAGCATGATTTCCAGAGTTATACCAGTTTTGTTTTGCATTCTCTGTGTTTGCCTGAGCTGTATCCTCCGATAAATGGATATGACTAAGCCCTAGGCTTCCCCTAAAGCTTTGCCTCACATGTTTGGAGAGGGTTCCACAGATCTTATTTGCCGTTTATTCTGGGATAATCTGTGGATGCAAGTCATAGTAAGGCAGAAATAAACAATCATTTTAGAGTTGGAGACATGGTGCTGTGGCCAGAGATTTTGCTACTGACCATGCCAAACTATCAAGTCAGCACACAACTCACTCCAGGGGAACGGAACAATGAGCAAAGAGTCTCCACAGAGCACTGTTGAAGCTGTGCTCCTCCATGGGGCATTGCTTTTACACAGTTTAGTGGATATTGCATTCCCTAACAGAAATATTGCTTTCAACAATCTGAAAAACGTTCAAGCACACTCTGGATGAGGATGTCTGGCCATGGGGGAGGAGCTGAGCTGGAAGCAGCAGCACCTCCTGCAAAACCCATCAGCAGCGCTGGAGCACACGCGCAGGGCTTTGCTGGAGAGTCAAGTGCTTGGCTGTACTTGGTCCCAGGGCTCTGTGGTTTATGGATAAGAGCTTGCAAGGCCCCACCTCTTCTAAGCATGTCAGGACACAGCCATGAGCCCAGATAATCTTTGCCTTGCTTGTTACAAGGGCCAAAGTTTTTGAAGATGCATCAATGACGCATGCCAACCCAAGATATCTGGAAAGTGCCTTGAGGAAAAGCAGGGACTGGTTTGCACAAACACCTGATTTCCATGTGTGCAATCTGCCAAGAAGAAAAGTATCGAATACCGCTCCTGTCTGAATAGTGGGGTCAGAGGTCTCTGTGGCATGACCACAGTCACCCTCTGCAACTTTGGGCCTGTGGTTATTTGCCTGGGCTGATTTTCCTGCAAACACTTTATCTTAGTGGCACTGGCAATCTCATATCATGGTGCTTTGCTTCTCAGATATTTGGAAACCAATTCCCAGCACCAGGCACTGGGGTCCAGCCAGGCTCAGATGCACCCACACATGGGGAGCACATCTGAGTATGGAAAATGCACCACAGGAGCAGAGATTTTCCACAGATTTTGCCTTTCGTCTTCAAGGAGTAATTTGTCAACAATTCTATTTTTGGCTCAGCCGTGTCTGAAGAGGGAAAGCATACCAGACCCGTGACTCTAACCTTTGTCACACGTCAATTTGTTTGTTTCCAGAGATATCTATAAGCTGGCTTTGGAGAGTGTTACCACAGGGAACTCCTTGTCCCTCCCCCTGATTTAACACAGCCTGCAGGCTGAGCACTGCTCTTCCCAGCCCCTGGTACGTTACATTTTCACTCTGATCCGGGGAACTGGTTGCTCCCTCTGAGTTCAGGGATCCTTTTGAGTCCTCTCGCTTTACTGTATGGCCATTTGGAAGGGCTGCTCCGCAGGCTGAAAAAAAATCCCAGAGCCCAGAATTAAGCCCTTTGCATTTTCAGCACACCACAGACAGCACAGATGGGGCTTGCCAAAGCCCCATGTTAAAAGCTGGAAAAGGAAAAATCTGGAAAGGACAGTTAGGGTGACACCACATCTGGGGAAAACCATGCAGAGTCTGTGAGGTCTTGTAGGAGATGACTGTTTCAGGTTTGGGGTAATAGGGTTTGGGTACTTCAGGCTGGTAACAGCTGTGTTAAAAATAAATGGGGAATTTAGAATTTAGAAAAACTAATTTACCTGGATCTTTGTCTGCAATCAGGCTGGATCTGCTTGAGGGGGATGGAAAACTGCATATGAATTCATCCCGGGATGCCTGTAAAGCAACATAAGGCTTTGTGACCAATAAAAGATAACACATACTCTCTTACAGATGGGAACAATGCAACACAAAATAGCAAATTAGAGCAAATTAGCAAATTAGGTTTTAAAAACAACACAGATGAAAACAGAAACTTCCTTACTTCTATAACAAGGAGACTGAGAACTTGGGGAGGAGTACAAAGAATAGCAGAACATATTAAACTAAGTCATAGTAGTGTTTCCCTTTTTGTTTTTCATCATTGGAGTTGAAATTTTGAATTGTTTTTCTCAGATCTCCTATTTGTTATTCCTTTGCCTCCAGCAAGGAGGAAAGTCTAGTCTGCAAGGCTAAGGCCACTTCGGAGCCACAGACACAACTCTTGGGAAGACACGCAACTCCCCAGAACAGCTGCTGGAGTCCCAGGCTGAGTCCTGCTCAAGGTCACTGCACGTGGGGAGAATCGTCTCCCCTGACAGCCCCGCACTCACTGTCCAAAAACGTGTCAGGCATGGAGGCATCCCAGCTTTACTCACAGGGCTGGAGGCAGGGCAGGAAGTCAGAGCCTCGTGGCCGGCCACGCGCTGCAGGTTCTCCAGGAGCACCCCAAACAGCGGCAGGTACAGCTGGGCAATTTTTGCCTGCTGGTTCTGAAAGCAGACACAGAGAAAAACGTCAGTAAGAGCCCAGGTTTCCAATGGAGTGAGAAAAGGGGAACTCTTGAGCCAAAACTCGTACACGTAAATATCTGTATTGACACACCGTATGTGGTGTTGGAGAAAGTGAGCTCGTTTGGCTTCTCATCTCCACTTCTAGAGCTGTCAGAGGTATTACCCTTCTAGCAACAAGCCTGGGGCACTTGGGGGTTTTGGAGGCTAAAAAACATTCCCAGTCATACAGGATGTGTGACAAACTAAGTCCTGGATTTCCTAACTCTTTAACTGGCACTTGACTCACATAGTTTAAGTGCAACACCCAGGAGTCATGTAACAGAAACATTTGATCCATGCCTGGTGCTGTCTACTGCTTCCAGTCACAAATTCTCTGTAGTAAATGCTTTTAGTGAAAACAGTTTGTAGGAACAGATTAATTTGGATTAACTGGTACAGATCAAAAATGATGGGTTGATGTTTTCTAAATGACGTTCTAAAATGTTTTCTTTTACATCCAATTGTTTTTTGTCAAACTTACATTATTCTGGATTTGGCTGAAATGTTAAAAAAAAAGAATTTAAGGCTTGGAAATTGAATAGAACCTTTTAAATAATAAAGAAATCCAATCTTTTCTTCTGATTCAGTATGATGAAAGATAAAAGAAATCTTGAAAACACCTGTGGGTTGACACAACCTCCTCTTAGCTGTTGATTAGGCTGGGGTCTCCTTGGCTGGAGCAAGGGTGCGCCAACACACGCTCAGCCTGTCCTGCCCATGATGTGATTATTTTACTTTGGAGTCTCTGGACACCAAATGAGCATCCTGCCCTGGCCCCAGGCACTTTCCTGGTCACACTGCCTTGAGCACAACAGATAGACAAATATCTCGTGGGACAGCAGTAATGGGGAGCTTCTGAGCAGTCAGGAGAGTGCTGCACACTGAGGGAGCAAACAGCTCCTGACTTAGTCATGGATCCTCACTGCAGAGAAAAGCAAGCCCACTTCCACCTCAGGCCTTCAAACAGGCAGAGAAGGGAGGGAAGAGGAGCTGGCTCTGGGTCCATGAGAGCCCCTGGCACTTTTGGGGCTTGCCTTCCATCCTTCATGCCAGGAAGCCATCCATGTTCCCAGAGATCACTCAGGAATGCAGCACCCTAGGAGCAATGTGAGAACCAAAACTCTAAACAGAGGCATGTTTCCAGGCTAGAGCAGGGACAGGTAGTTTCTGCACAGATAGCTGGGCACTTTGGAGGGCATATGGCTCAGCAGGGAGCAGCACCAAGATAAAACAAACCCGTTTCCAGCCTCTTTCCATATCATCAGGTGCTGAGCCTCTGACCAAAGAAAACTGAGATCCACCCAGAGCAAATCCAGCATCTCACGAGAATCAAGATCCTCTCCTCTGAGTCACTAATTAGTAAAACATACGAATGATTTGTAGCAGAGATCAGTTCTGTTTCCTGATTATAGCATATTAATACAGGATATGAATTTAGGCGCAAGACCAGAACAACACTGATGTCCTAATTTTGTTGAACAACGCTTGGCTAATGACTCTCTGAAGTTCCTTAATGGTTTAGGGCTTAATCAACTAAATACTTAGCATGAGTAAGAGGGCTGCAGTTATTTCCTAGATGGTTTCTGAGCTATTACGGTTATTCCATAACTATCAGATATTTACAACAGTTTCCTAAAAAGCAATTAGAATACCCTTGGGTGCACCATGCAATATCCAAAACTCCGGTTTCATAAAATTCAACAACATTAAGTTAAAAAGCCAACAAAACAGGCCTCACCTTGTGCTGGTATCTGTTGTCAAAGGCATGCTTGATCAAGAGATTTTTTAAGACTGAGATGGCCGTATATCTGATATCATAATTGTCCTGCAAGGCAACAGAGGCCTCTCTAAGAAGTATCCCCACGAGGAAGTGATGCCTGCAGTACTCATCAGTTAAACTGTACTCAAGATTTACATCTGAAAGAAACAAGAAGGCAATAGTTAAGGGAAATGTTCCAAGGGTCTGTTCAGAGCAAGACATATTAGTTATGTAAGCCACAAAGTCCTCGAACAGTGTTCACCACTCTCCTACAGTGCACTGGTCTTTGAACAAAGCTGAACTGACCACACAGTTTTCTCTACCAGTGAGCTAAGTCATATCAAAGAACTTGGTGTCTTCCAGATCAGGCTGCTCATTAACTTCAGCCCTCACTGTTTCAGCAGTACCTCAAGGAAGGATTTCTGAGACGTGATGCTCTGCAAAGCTTCTCTCTCCAACAAGCAATTTTTAAGTCAGAGATGGTTGAAATGGCAAAAGACAGCACAACTTACTGCCTGGGAATGCTTTGGTCCTGGCTGGGGGTTGTCCTGTAAATCCCAAACCATGGAGACAGTGGGGATACCAACCTCCACCAAGCAGCTGTGAGCGTGGGAATGGGCAGTTTGGGAAATGGTGGGTTTACCTGGCCACTCAGCCCTAGCAGTGCTGCTCTACAGGTCATTCCACACCCTCCATGAATGTCTGTTCCTTCTCTCAAAGTCAGAGAGCAGAGCAAAACCATAGAGTGGTGGTGGGATGGGGGATGCAAGTGAGGACATGATGCCAAGTGGCCAGTGCTGCATCCCAGTCTGCACAGCTGGGCACAGCTGCATGGGCCAGGGAGGCAGGCTGGGGCTCCAGGCTGCTGCTTGCCAGAGGCAGATATTGAACACAACTCCTCAGAAGCTGTACTGACTGCCAAGAGAAAGCCAGCTCAGTACTTCATTACCTTGTTTAACTTAACTTGTACCCTGCACCTCACACAGATTCAGGCAGACGGTGTGATCAAAGCAGATGCTACCACCAGGATAAGGCATCACTTCTGCTAAGGTGCCTGGACAGAGCAGCAGGGAGTGACAGACACACTGACAGTGGCGCAGGGTGCATGTGCACTGGGGTTGCTGGGGACAGCCTTGTCCTGACACCATTATCTCTGCAAGGCCATTTACCAAATTAGAGCCGCCATAGGGATAACCCCAAAGCTCTGTGTTCTTCCCCCAAAAGGTACAAATGCCATATGCTCAGCTCAGACTTTTTTTTTTTTGTCAAAACTCCACAGGTATGAAAGTGCTTCTGTGGTAAGGCAGGGTGCATTCAGCTTTGAAAATCCCAGCCAAATGGTTCCAACATCTCTGTGGCTGGAAAAATATTTTAAGATTCACTGATTCAAAAGTAGCATTTACTGGATTGTGAAACTCACATTCAGAGGAAAGCAAAAGCAATCTGGAACATTACCTAGCTTTCACTGTTAGTCATGTTAGCAAATGCCTAATTGTCACACATCATGGTTATTACATTAGTTGGATGCAAGCTAATTGATTGGAAAGTGCATACTTAATTTGACATTAGAGGATTTGATCATTCCAGTTGGACCTCCCTACTGAAGTGAACCATTCCACAGCATATGAAAAAAAAATTCTAATTATGTGTAAGAAGAAAACGGACAAATAAAAAGACAGCAAAAATAAACAGAACAAGTAATGCTCTATATCTTGGAGAAACAGGACAGTATATCATGTTTTGATATTATTTGTCAGGCCTTTGCTTAACTCCCAGCTTCTGTTAATCCCTTGGATTCTTTCCCATCACAACATTGCAAAACTAATTGTGTGCTGCTGGCCATGAGGCCAAGCTTGGGGCTTGCTCTGGCTGATGTCCTCATGTCAGGCAGCAGGGACAGACCAACAACCAGCCCTGCATTAGCTGGGAGGTTTCAGAGTCGCTGTTCCAGGATGCAACACTCCAATTCAGCAGGATGTGGTTGCAGAGCTGTGCTCTGCCAGCCTGCCCATCTGCACTGGCTGAAGCTGCAGAAACTCTCTCTGTCCACCTCCCTGAGGGCTATTCCTTCTTTTCCTAGAAACAGAGCAGTAGGGATTTGGGCATCCCCTCTCTGCATCTGAACAGGCTGATGAAGAGGTCAGACACACCAGCAGGGTCTCTCCTGAGCCTGCTGTCCCCTGTAACCACAGGTCTGTCCATGAAGCCAGACAATTTGCAGTGAAGGTGCATTCCCACATGGCTCTACCATGGTAGGCAGGGCTCAGGCACTCCTGCAAAGGCACTTCTGCTACCTGAGCAAGGGCTGCTCTGCTGCCATGAGCTGTATGTGAGCCTCGGCTGGCAGGTCCAGCCACAATAAAACACAGCAGAAAAGATGAGCTGCCCTAACAGCTTTTCAATTCAGCCATCACAAATGCAAAGGTGAACATTAACCAAGAAAGAGCATCCTTACATTACCATGCCACTAAAAAGCATCAGGGAGGCACTGTGGATGTGTTTTTCTTGGCCATTTCTAGCAATACTCTGTTAAGAATGCCAGGCAAGTAGCCAAAGTAAGAGATTAGCCATTGGTCCAGAAAGCTCTGAGGGGTCAGATATTTACCAAAACAAGGGATATTTAATTTACTGCTGCTTCTGCCACCTGTATGTGTGTGGAACCACTTTGGGACTTGTATGACTTCACTGTGAGGCACAACCGAACATCCCCTTTCCTCTGCCAGAATAAATCATACAATCATAAATCCATGGGGCTTTTACACGGGGAATCCCAAACCTCACTCTCCTCTCCAGTACTTATACTGGCCAGGCTATTGGCATCCTAACCTGGCAATCCTTACTGCATTCGTGGAGCACAGATGAGCCATCAGGACCAAGAGAGAACAAGGCTCTGTCTGCAACAGTGCCAGAGCTCCTGCCACCCACACCTTCACACAGCCTCAGCTCAGCCCCTTGTAAGCTCCTTCCACCCCGTGCCGAGCAGCGTCAGGACCAAAGAGAACACGGTGTGACAGCCAAAGCAGTGTGGATGTGTGGGGGTGTCACAGTACAAATACCCTTGGCATGCACCAAGGGCTGGCACGGGCTCAAGCTCTTCTGGCTGCCTTCAGGTTTGGGAACAAGCTTGAACACCGTGCACTGCTGTGCTCTTGCTCAACGTGAAAACAGAAGGTGACCTAGACCCCCTTCTGGTGGCCACAAGGAGAGCTGGCAGCAGAGCAAGTTCAGTCTGTCCTCCTGCATTCCCATTCCCTACAGAACCCACTAGTGAGACACCCACTTCTTAGGGGAGGCTGAGACTCCTGAAAACAAAGGATTGCACTGCACAATTTGCCTATTTACTAAAACACAGACAGCATCTTCCAGATATTGCTAGTCCCACGTAAACTAAGATATAGGAAATAGTGAAAAGACTGACTGCATACCATTGTGGAACATGATATGCAAACCTGACAGAAAAACATCTTGTCCCAAGGTTAATGTCCTAACCAGGGCATACATTTCTTTGACACCAAACCAAAGTTCATCTAGTCAGAAGCCATCAGGACTAACAAATTATAGCTCTTTAGCTAGTCTCTTAAGAACATACCTTGACCTCTTTGCAGCTTGGGTTTGGAAAATGTCATCGGTAGGTTCAGAGGAATGTAGTGCTCATGATTGCAAATAGTTTGAAGAAATTCAAACTTGTATTCAACCAGCAGCTGAGATAAAAAAAGACGAACACAAACTATGTTTTTAGTTTGACCCACTTTCTTCCACTTCAATGTACTTGTTGCACAAGGATTGAAGAATCTAATAAATAGCATCTGGTGAAACTCACTAATAATTGGCCTCCTTAAGTGTCAATGCACACAGGTGTCACTTGGGACTTCTTTGTCTTTTTCATTCAGGCTATTAACCACTCTTTCCTTTCATTCTGACTCTTTACATGACTTAAAAGAACATCTGTGTACAGGCTCTTGGCCCAGACAAAGAGGTCTCCGCCTCTAAAAGACTGTGCAGGAACAGAGTCTAAAAGGTCTCCAAGACTATATAAAATAATTACTACAAAGCTTTGATCAATGGAGGTATGTACAGCTGCAAACAACTTTTCAAGAAACCTACTGTTTACCTTAGGATCTTTTGGGCTGAATCCAGAAATGTAATCATTGATCAAGTTAAAAACAAATCCTCTGTCCATAAAGGTCAAGCAACGCTGGAGAAAAAATAGTAACATGTTACAAACTATTAAAAACAAAAGCAACCATCCTAAATCTCCTCCATACTACTGTCTTGACAGCAGCCAGATTTCGTCTTCTGGGTTGCTGCTGACTTTCCAAAGCATACATGATCCTCTTGCTCTGAAATAATTTGGATTATCTTACTTAAGTCTCCAGCGCAGAACAGAAATATCTAAAATGAGAGTATACATATTTCAGGTTTCAAACAGTTGCTAGGTATTCCTGAAAACCCTCAGTGGCATAGAGTTACTGCCTCTTTGGAAAGAGAAGGTTTCTTTCCTAGGAGAGCTTATCCCCTCAAGAGTTTTTACATTTGTAAAAACCAAAGACAACATTCTCATTGTCTATATATATATATATTTTTTTTCCCCTGATAAAATCTTGGGAGAAGAAAGAAACCGCTGACCTTCAGGAAGTTAGCCAAGCTAAAGTTGACATTCCTGGACTCTTCAGGGATCTCATTGTAGCGGATGGTGACGTGAGGAATGATGGCAAGCAGCAGCGAGTGCAGGGCGTGCTGGTAGGACTCAGGGAACCTCTGGCCTCTGGGCAGCTGAAACCAAGAGCACATCCCAGCTCACTGCTGCAAGCCAGCAGCTGGGGAGAACTGGGCACATGCACGAGTTCTTTAGCATTTGTTTTTGTTGCTTCCTAATGAAACAGTGACCAAAGAAAGTATTGGCTGCAACTGCAGTAGGTAGTAACAGAAAAGGAGGCTGCACAAGCCATATGGACCTCTGGAATTTTTAAATTACAGCTGAGAGTGAAAAGGAAGAAAAGTGAAAAGTAAAGTGAAACAGAAAGTTAAGATATTCAGTTTGGCAGTTGTTTTTTTTTTTTTAAGTAGAGAGTCACATAGCTTTTCAGAAAAGCTTTTGGAAGACTTTGTAACAGTTCTGTAATGCAGCATTGCCAAAATTATTTTTTACCTTGATTTTGTTTTCTTCCAGTAAGTACATTGCCATGGACTTTGCCAGTGCTTCAAAGAAAAACCACGAGTACTAGAATGAACAAAGAATACTATTACTTTTCTCAGCAGGACCGAACGTGATTGATACTCTCTGACTATGTGGGGAAGCACCTATGTGGGAGGGAGAGCTCACATTCAAATGGCTTTTCGTAAGCACTGCTTGGCTTGGAATAGATGCCTTTGCTACCCAGAGATGTCCTGCCAGTCTTAGGGTGGAAACAGATATAGCCCCTCTGCACCCCAATGCAACCCTGCCAAGAACCAGCAGAGTGTAAGCCCTGCAAAGGCCCAGAGAGGCAGAAGCTCAGTTTGCCTCCCATGAGTCACCCTTCAGGTGTGGCTTGAGGAAAACAGGTAAAACTGGCAAAATGAACAGCCCTTTGCTGTCTCCTGCCATAGGCCTGAACAGAGGCTCCCTGCAAGAATTCACCTGTTTTAAGGGAAGAACCTCAAGGATGGGGATGCAAGGAGTTGCCCTGGCAGCTTCGCCCTGCCATGGGTTTAGCTGGGGTTAAGTGTTGGGCTTCATACCAGACCCCCTTTTTCTTCCCCTCTACCCTTGGCAGCCAGGTGCTGCCAACACTTCACCTTGAGTAGCTTATTGATGGCCAGGAAATCTGCCGACTGCTTCAAGATGGTGGCCATGGAAAGCACCAGGATTTCATGGGTCATCTTCGCCTGTTTGGCACTCGGCTTCTCAGTTCGAAAGACATACTGAGGCAAGAAGAGCAGTGTCAGCCTGTGCCTGCTCCCAGCAGGAGCCTCGAGGGGCAGTGTGTCGTGACTGACCTTTATGAAGGAGCGCAGGTAGTGGTCCAGACCTTCCTCGTGGCACTTGGACACGATGTGCAGAAGAACCCTGGGGAGAAACGTGGTTTGTGCTCAGCACGCAACAGGAGGGCAAGTTCCTCTACCTCACCAAAGCAGACAACACATGTGCCCCATCCTGCTCAACCCCAAAAGCCTCAGGCACGGCCTGATCTGCAAAGAGACAGTTCTTGCAGGCCAGCACCCCCACACACAGCTCCTGCAGCATCCTTGCACAAAGCACTCAGGTGAGGTGCCCAAAGCCTCTTCTCCACTTCTGTGCTGGTCCAGGAATCACCCAGACAAGCTGACTTCCAACCCCCTAGATTCCTTGCACAAGAAGGTGAGACAGAACATTGTCCATCATTATTATAACTTGACACCTCCTTCCATCCCTGGAATTTATTCATTCTGGAGGCCTCCTTTTTTTTTCCTTTTCCTTTTCCTTCATTTACATCATATGCTCTTTGTTATATGCATATTTGATCTTATTTTGGATTACAGGATTATTCTGGGCTGTGGCCTTGCAGTGTGGGAAGGTCAAGCAGATCCTGGAGAACATGCCAGCCCTCTGGACTCATTCCCAGGCAGCTGATCAAAGCAGCAAGAGCCTGGTTTCCCCAGCCACTACTGGGGATTTACATTCCACTCCCAGCCAGAGGGAACAACAAACTATTGCACGTTGTCACAGAACCCACAGGCCAAACCACAAGGAGTTTACGAGCCATTTATCAGATAAAGTGGGTTTTAAATTCCACTATGAAAATCTGATGAGAAAAGGGACGTTATTAAACAAAGAGCTACTGACAAACTGGAAGGCATCAGGCCAAGCTTTAATAAAAATCTCTGGAAAAGAAGGAGGGAGCTGGTCACCCCACAGGTACCTGGGGTCACCTGTTCCCCTCTCCTCACCCTCTGGTGCTTCAAACAGAGTGGAATTACAGTGCTCCACAAAGGAAAAGTTCTCATGACCTGCATCATTGCATGCCTGCAATAGGCACTAAATCCCTGGAGACTGGGGCTCAGCCTCCCACCCCAAGTTCCATGGAAGCAGGATGCTTCTGGTACATGGATGCACGTTCTGCTGGGACCAGAGGATGACATCCAGCACCCCCACGGAGGCAGCACCACGGGAGGAAGGCGCATGTTTTTAGGGGGGAGCACAGCTGGAGCTGAAGCTGCACCAAACCACACCTAACTCCAGTGCACCGGGAGCAATCCTGACACCAGGGACTGGCATGCTGGGATGAGACCAGGACATTGCTCCTCACATCTGCTGCCTGCAGCTGGGACACGCCTGGGCACTGTGCAGCCTTTGGATACAACAATAACTTGGCTCCCAGAGCCACCAAAACCTTCCTCTTTTGAGAAACAACCCAGGAGTACCTTTAAAGTACCACATTTTGCCTCACACCACTCCCAGGACAAAAGCCCCACAACGCCCCCACGCCACCCACATGATCCAGGGGAGGACAGCAGCAGGGGACAGTCAGTGCTGTCACTTAGCACCCTGCACTGGGAAACCAGACCCTGCTTTGCACTGCCATTTGTGGCTTTGCATTTGTCACAGGACGGTTCACCCAAGACTCACATGGTGCAGTTGACAGCTACTTCATCCTCCTGTGTCACGTTTGTGAGGACTCTAAATAGTTGCATAAGAATTACAGGTAGAAACTGAATCATTACTTGGATCTCCATGGCGTGCAAACACTAAAACAAATGTTCAAAACACAGACACTTTTAGTTCAACATGTTGCAGATGTTAAACATTTACAGTCTGCAGACATTTCTGTGGCAATGGGACAATAGGGGTGTGAAATGCTTCAGCCCACTGCAGGACAGCAACTTGGACCCATAGCAGGACTTGCTGCCTCCTTCCAGCTGACAGATCCCAGCTGCAAGCCTTCAGGGAGCAACACAAATCACTCATGACAGATATTAATCCTCCTCTCAGATGTGTCCAAGCAGCTATGACTTAATTTGAGGTCACAATTGATTTGAAAAGCCCATTATTTAAGGCTGAATTTTTGCTCTCAAGTCTTCTCATCACTTGTGCCAGTTTTTTTGAAGTCCCATTTCCACAAATGCCTTTGGAGCATGAAAAACTGCTGCCCAATGACTTTCAGAGAGACTTTTCTTTTCAATGAGCATAGCTTGCTGTCGAAAATGGAGTTTAAGGTACCCGGTGGAGGTCAGGATCTTCTCGTGCATACACCCACCACCAATCTCACAGAGCTCCTGTGCCTGAAGCTCATTATAGGAGGAAAGACAGCATCATCTAGGAAAGACAGCATGTTTCATTTTCAGTTTTCAAACCTGCAAATCTAATGAAAGGTTTTTAAATCTGTATCTAGCTATTTAAATTACTAAAATTGTTGTGGTGGTAATGGTGGATAAGAATCCCTCACTTTTGGTTTGCACATACCTATCTCCCTGTCTGTAGGCTGCAGTGAGGGCGCTGGGACTCACTTGGCAAAATGCTCACAACAAAGCTACTGGGATCCTAGAGCTTGGCTTCATAACCTGCTGTTTTTTCTATTCCTTAAAATATTTATACATTATCTGGCAGACAGTAAGTAATCCTGTGGTGATACATCCCCACCACTGGAAGCTGAGCTGTTGCTACAGCAGCACTCTCAAAAACAGGCAGTTATGGAAGGAAACAGTAAATAGCCAAGAATAATATTCCCTGCAGAAGCCCTTGCTGGACCTGCTCCAAAGCCCTTACTCATGCTGCAGCGATTACCAAAAAGCTGGGTCTAGGTCATAGGTCACCTCTGCTCAAATTTAGCTGGCTGATAATCTCACGTATCCTTTTCAGCCTGAAAAAACCCTTCAGTTTCGAATGGGCTTCCAGAAAACAAGGAATTGTGCTACAGTTTAAAGGGCTGAATCAAACCTAGAGCACCAAAGAAGGAGAGTGTGAGTCCACCAGGAGAGAGCTTTGCCATGAGCAGGGCAGAGCAATGCTGACTGCTTGTTTTATCCCTTGTGGAAGGCAGAGGGAAGCAGCACACAGAAAATCGTCTGACGAGATAAAATGAATATAGGGACATGAAAAAACATTTCTTTTAAATACTATCCCATCTGATAGGCTAAAGCAAAAGTAAGGGTACTGCATAATGCACCGGCCCCAGCAAGGGTGTGTTCCCACAGGGCAGAGTTCTGGGTGTTTGCTGACAGTCTGTAAAACACAAATGAAGCCCAGTGACAGGCACTGTTCACCTTTAGGTATTTAACAAGCTCTCCTGGCACCTCCTTAGCTCCCGCCTGAACCAGCTGGCAGTAGTGGAAGAACTTGTGCAAGTGCATATCCTGGAAGAGACAAACAAGTTCAATTCAGCACCCTCAGGATTTGTCAGCCCCTATTTTACTGCTTGCACTTGGAAATCTGGTGACTTACCTGCAGCAGTGGGCCATGTCCCCAGCAAACCCCATGTCCCTGACAGTGGCACTTTTGATCGCCAGCTGCCATCTCCCAGGACTGCTCTCTGTCTTTTCCAACATACCCATCCACTGCTCAGCCCCTGGCTCCCAACTAACCTCAATATAAAGCACAAAACTTCCAGCAGTGTTAAAATTCTCCTGTGGTTGTACTAACCTGAACTAGAATCCCCAACCAACACTGGCCTGGAGAAACAGAAGCCCTCCCAACAGCTGCAGCTCACAGAAACTGCTTCACCACCTGCATCACCAGCCTCCTACTGTCCATCTGAGGCAGACTGTCCTTCCCATTACTCTCCCTACTCCTGCAAGGTTAGATTTAATTACTGGGTTATTTAACTCTGAAAAGCATCTGGAAATGTAATTTGGTGGGAAGCACAACTACTATGCTGCTCTCAGTGCTATACAGAATCAGTAAATCTCCAAAACAGAATTAGATGCTGAAAGCCATTTGCTCTGAATGTAAATGTAGCTGATGACATCCAGCCAAGGGCACTCCCCCAGGAGCAGAGCTGACTGGACGTGCCCTAGAGAATGTGCTGGGCATCTTTGCTGCACATCATATTAAACTTAGGGAAGCTCACCACTACCATAAGACAGCAGAACACTCCAGGACTTGGTAAATCAGCCTGAACTGCTTTCAAAGGAAAACCAGGACTGTTTTCTTGTGTCTGAGAACTTTTTTCTGTTGTCAGAGAACTTTTTTTTAAAAAAAGAAATAATAAAAAGTCTAATAGTAGCTTGGACTCGATGGTCTTGGAGGTCTTTTCAACACTAATGATTCTACAGTTTGGAGAAACCTCTCCCATGCACCAGTTCTCTCTTTCGTATCACTGAAGCCAGACCAAATGTTTCCTTGGTCCTGCCAGTCATAGTGCAATTGGCCAGGAAACATCAGCCTCTCCCTAGGCTCATTCAGTCACACAATTATCTAATCCCATCCAGCGAAGGGGCAAGTAATCCCAGCCATGCTGCTTCAGAAGTATCTCAGTGCTGCTTTGCAAACCAGGTACCAGGGCCCTCTTTCCCACACCCCCTATGGCACAGCTGTATTAGAGACGCAGCAGTCTCTTCCTTTGCATTTGTGCTGGAAGTTTTTAAGGTGTTTGACTTACCTGGGTGTAAATGGTTGAGTCCAAATGGATTCTGATTTTAAACAGTGGCTTTGCTCCATCCACCCACTTTGCATCCATGCTGGGCTGCTGTGAACAGACAACATCCAAGTACTTGGTTTCAGACTGTGGTGAGAAGGTGGCTCTGTGCAGACACCTGCTCAGAAGGTTCTAGCTGGGGTGGAAGAAGGGGCTCACCCCCAGCACAAACACCACCTTCCCCACGAAACATGCTCACTCTCCTGCTCTGTGCCATCTGCAACAGCCCAGACCACCAGAGAAATACCCTCTGCAATCTGCATAAGGAGGGAAAGTGGAATTAAAGGTGTCCTGTCTCCTATCCCTACCAACTTTAAGCTTTGGAGGTGCCCTGCAGTAGAGATCTTTTCAGCTGAGCAAAGCACCAGCAGAAACCCAGAATTTGCAGAGGTAACAGAAGCTCAGCTTTCCTCTTCCTTTTCCATTCAAGCCCATTCCAAATGGAAGGCTTTCCTACCTTCCGTGAGTCCGTGTCCCCGAGCCCCAGGTAGCCCGGGGGGAGGTTGGATGACACCGGCAGGTGCCGCTCCAGGGTGACAATCCGCCCGTCCTTCAGCAGCGGCGCCCAGGCGAACCCCACTGCGGAGGAACCACGGCAGCAGAGTCAGCAGACACGCAGCGCTACGTGTTCAGCTCAAAAGGAGCTCTGTCTCACCCCACCAAGGTCCAAACCTGCAGCTGTGCAAGTGCCTTCAGCAAGGGATCAACCATGCCAGCGTCATTAAAGCACCTTTTGCATGGTGAACAGAATTCAGACACAGCAGGGACCAGGGGTGGGTGTGAGGGGCAGGAGTAGGGGGTGAGCCATGGCTGTGCACCATGAGGGTCCCTTAATGAAGGGAGAGGCTTCCCAGCCTGTGGGACCCAGGTGTGCACCTGCCTAGTGCTGGTAGGATCACCCCCAGACACCTTGATCTTTTATTGGTGACTTGCCTGACAACAGCATATTTGTGCAACTCAAGTCAGGAACATACAGAAAGAATTGTCAGAGTGCAGCAAAAATTTGAGCTTTAATACAAACTGAAAACATTGAGTTTATGCCATTTTAGACCTACAATTTTGTATTAGGTTGCTTTTGGTAAAGAAAATTCAGATAGGCTGGTATGTTAATCACATATTTTTTCATGTCCCTGCATTTGTTTTTGGCCTTTTACACTCCAACAGAAGTAGTTTAAGCATTGAACATACCTTGAGTTTCAACGGTGTCTTGTTTTTTCGATGTTGCCTTTGTATTAATTTCACAGCTGACATGATAGAAGGTGAAAAGCAAATGATGCTTTTGATGGAGGTGAATTGGAAGCTCAATTTTAATCTAAAATGATATCATGATAGATCAGACTGTATTTTTAGTTGTGAAATAATATTTTCGTTCTATTTCATTTCACAAATGTTATGTTGTATGCAGTTACACAAGAAACACTCTTACCCACCTTAAATAACTCCTAACATTTTCACCACATTTGCAACATTACTTATTAATGGGGGTGTGTGATTGGAGTGCACGAAGCGTGACAGTACAGACAGCAGAACACAAACTGCCATTAAAAACTGACAAAGGCTCTGGCTTTGCTGAGCCCTTCTGCTGAGGCAAAGGGCTGGTGATTATCTTTACCCATATTTCACTCAGCCCTGGAAGAAGAGGTACCCTGAAAAGCCCCTTGGCATTGTAGCATCCAGGAAGATCTGCTGTTTCTCACACTTTGCTCTTACCTCATCATAGAACTCCGGGCTCTGGTTGTGATGCAGCACGGCAGCGTACGCGTTTGTGGTCAGCAGAGGGCCCCCGGGTTTGCCATATATGCACTGGAAACACAAATGAAGAGCTGAATTCGGGGTCCTGCCACCCTAAATCAGCTGCCCAAATTAAACCAGTAATCATAGAAACTCAGTGTTTTTCTCCTGCCCTGATTAGCCTGGCTGGCACAGAACACCCAGCAGTGGCCAAATGGCAGCCCTGTTAACAGGTAACGTTGACCCACCTTTAATGGCCTGGCATCAGCTTCATCTGAATCCCTGAACTCAACACAGACAGCAATATTCCTGGCCTGAAATGGGGGAGAACAGGAGGATGAGCAGCAGCATCACCCTGGCCCACACCAAGCCTGGCTGCAGGTCCCTGCCCAGGTCCCTGCCCAGGTCACAGCCCAGGTCCCCGCCCAGGCCACTGACCTTTGCAAACACCTTCTGGTTCTCATACTTCAAGTGCAAGGGGTAGACATAGAGGTGGTTTTTGTAGACCGTGAAAGGGTAACAGTATTTTGCAACTTCTGGGACAAGCTCCTCCACTTCAACCGCAATGTCCTCACTGCCTTTCTCAAAAGGTTTTATAGGAATATAAGAAGCTGTGAAACAATCTGGGAGAGAATAAGAATAAGAAAAAATAAGGTCCACTAGAAAATCCAATTTTGGACAGGAGATTAGCCTACATAACCCAGGAATGGACAGGAGTGGCCAAAAGCCCATGGAATGACACTGAACACATCACAAACCCTTTCTTTGCTTCAGTTTCTTTAAATGCAAGGTAAAGAATCAGAAACACAGACAATGTTTGTAAAGCCTTACAATGTTACAGATCAAAAATGTCATATGAGATTGGTGCAAAAGCAGGCAGCTGGCTTTGTTTGGATTTAGGATGTGATGGCTGAGCTGTAAAGCCAATCCCTCAGGTAAATCTCTGCTCTTGGACCACATCTCCTCCATAGTATGCATCAGAAAGACTTACAAGTCAGGGATTGTGCTGAATTACTAATTTTTCATTGCAGCCTTGAGATACTCTTGTTAATGAAGCAGCAAAATCTCCCCTAGAAGCATTAAACTCCTGAGGCTCAGACCATCAGCACTTATGTTAAGATCCACAATCCTTACTTGTGAAGTCTAGCGGGATGTCTTTGATGATGATATTTAACTGGGCTGGAATGACCTGCAGTTTTGTCTTCTCTGGCCTGTGTTAGGGAGAAAGGAACAATGAGTGTGAACCTTGAAAGCTCAGGTGCTCAGCACATCATCAGCATTTTTTGCTACCCTCCGAGTATTTTAGAAATTGTCATCTCATGTTTACACTTCACTGTTTAAAAATGTATGTCAAAATGCCTGTCCAGCCCCTGCACACCCTGCACTTACTTCTTGTACTCAGCTAAAAGCTTCAGCATATCTTCATTGGAGAGTTTGCCACTGTCTTGTTTGTACAGGGGTGAGAATTTTCCATCAGCATCAAGAGTGCCCTGGGAGTCTTTGAAAACTGGTCTGCAGAAAAGAAGAGATGTATTTTCTAAATGTCGGTAAACATACAGACACTGAGGTCTTTGACACTGCCGAAAGGCAGTTCATCGGATAAGAGGTTCACTGGCCTGTGGCTGCTCCCAATAACCCAGACCCGACTGCTCTCCCACCCTGACTGGTGCTTAGACCACACCCAGGCTGCAATTGTCACCTGAAATCACATGGGACATCAATTTTCATTCCCCTCTCTCCAGCCAGGTCAGAAGGACACATTCAGCTCATTTCCAAGCCTACTGCACAATCACAAACACCCTTCCATTCCCTCCCACTAACACCAAGTGGTAAAGCATCTTCCAACTTGAATATGGGGTCGGAGCACAGAAATCCTCCTAGGAAAGGAGCGCACGATAAAAACCAGTTTGGGGACATGTACCAGCTTCCCCCTGAAGCCAGAGCAGGAGACTGGACTCTACACTGGATGAATATCAGCATCTCTGCCCATGAAAACAATGGGCGTGTGTGTATAATAAGAACATTAAAGCATCTGTAGCCCCATTCTGTGCAAGCACTTTCCTCTGAGACCCACAGGGGAAATGTTCCAGGGATGCAGAGCAAGACAGCTCCCCTGCACCAGTCCACCTGGCACCTTGGTGTCCAAAGGCAGCTCTTCACCCAGCAGGAACAAACCTGAAGCCAGTCAAAGTCAATGCCCATCCAGAGCCCACCATTAGGGTGAGGATTCCCTTGGAAGAGGGCTGAGTGCTGGCTCCAAGGATCCAGCTGCATCCCACAACCACCATCTCAAAGATGAGCAGCCAGCATCACAGCAACATCCAGTTCAAGAATACACATTACAAGTAGTATACTCCCAAACTCCAGCCCACTGTGACAGCTTTCTGTGTTCCCATGCCATTCCTCACACTTTTGTCAGCTAAATGCAATTAATTGCTAAATGCAATTTAGCACTAGGAGGCAGTAGATGATTTTGCCTTCCTCTGAGTGAGATTTAAGAGAGCACTGACATACTTACCAGTCCCAGTGAAATAAGCAGCAAGGGAATGGGATCACTACCTCCAGCCATTCCCAAGAACATTAATTAAAGCAGAGTTTAGGATAGAAAACAAACCCTGTCTGATTGCCACTGCCAGACTGGGAAGTCCTCTGTTCTCATTCTCTCCCTGGCAATGGCTGGTGCCAGGAGGCAATTTCTGCAGTGATTCCCTTGGTAGTACAGGAGAGTGTATTTTGTCCCCAAATGTCCTGCCCTGGTAGCAGTAGCTACAGGTCAGTAGGAAGGTTACTGCCTTCCCAGCCTGTCACTGTTTACTTTTCAGTATTTTGTTTCTAATTCTAGATAGAGCGTTTCAGGCCAATCCCAATTCTTTCTTGGGAGTCAGAGCCAAACTCTGCCCTCGGCCGCAGCCTCACTGACTTCAGTCACTTGGCCTTTTGCCCAGCCGTGTCCCAGGTCACTCCCAGCACCAGCAGCAGCTCCCACTGTGGGCAGAGCCCAGCCTGAGGTTACAGCCCAGCCCCAGCACTGACCTGGCGGCCCAGCCGAAGGGCATCCGGTACTGCCCCAGACGGCTGCACACCTGCTTGGCCACCTTATGGACCTTCTGGGCAGTCTGCAAAACATGAGAGAGGCAGGTCAGAGTGTGCCAGCACCTTGAGGCTGCCCCTGAACAGCAGGGAAGAGCGCTGCAGTCTCCGGGGAGGAGCATCTCTCCATCTGCTCCCCAGGCACCAGCGCAGCTGACAGACGTCCCTGTCTGTCACTTCCCGCCACCTACAGCTGGTTCTGTGCAAAGCAACAGCACACGCTGCGGGCAGTCACGTCAAACCTCCTCGAGACTGAACTGTCAGGGTATTAGTGCTCTATTTGCCAAAGGGTGTTAGCTTGTTTTCCAAAACTGACTGCAATTGGCTCATCCTATACAGACTCACAAAGTGTGCCAAGGGAATGCCATCGCTACCAGGTATTCTATAATTGACTTTTCAGGAACTACTCTTGCCTAGCTGCAGCAAGGCGGCATCAGCTCCACCTGGATGCAGAGACTGATGCTGGTGGCAGCAGCAGGGCCTCTTGTTTGAATGTCAGGAAAAATTTCTTCACTCAAAGGGTTGTCAAGCACTGGAACAGGCTGCCAAGAGAAGCGGCAGAAGTATTCAAAACATATATAGATGTGGTGCTTGGGGACATGGTTTAGTGGTGGGGTTGACAGTGCTGGGTTAGTGGTTGGACTCAATGATTTTGTAGGGTGCTTCCAAGATCAAGGATTCCATGATTCTATGTAGACACTTCATTCTGGGTATGAAGTGTCCCACTTTTTCCTGCCAGCCGAGGCTTGGCCAGCCGAAGTGTAATGGGAAAAGGTCTGGCCCCAAACACTTGACTCTTTATAAAATTCCTGGGAAGGAATCAAGTCTCCCAGGACAGCTCAACTGAAGCCAGCCTGGGAACAATGCAAACAGAACAGACAAGGACTGCATTTGCCAGAATGAAACTGAAGAGCCGCAGAACAAACCCGCATTTCAGCCCGCTCTACTCCCTGCAGCAGCAGACAGCCTCGCTCAGTTGATACTCCCACACCCCAGCCAGTACCTTCCCGGGGTCCGAGTTCTTCATGTAGGGCTCCACACAGTGGGCGATGCTGCCCTGCAGCACCTTCTCCACACGGGCCACCAGGAAGATCTCTGTGTGCGGGTTGGTCACGGAGAACACCCCCTGCAAGGGAGAGGCAGCAGCTGTCACACAGCAGGGCCCCAGTGTGCACCTCGGGGTCTGATCGCCCCACTGCCCCTTCCCACACCCCCCACACCCCCTGCCCTGGGGATGGGCCACAGGGGCTCACCAGGCTTGAGCACGGCCAAGTCTCGGAAAATGGTCCCTGGCACCTGGCCTGTTGCTGCCGGTGAGCCCTGCGTAGTGACTTTGACACCGACCAAAACTCCAGAGAAATGCTGGCCTCTGGTTACCACACGGTGGATAACAACACCCTTCAAAGTCACTCTGGAAAGCCTCAGCCGTGACACCGAATGAGGAGAAAGTGAGATACTCACCCGTTTTATGTAGCGCAGGCAGGACTCAGGGACCCCGTGCACAAGGCTCTGTCCAGGACTGTGTCCCTGGGTGCCCTCTGCTCCGGGCTCGGAGCTATCCAGCAGCATGTCCCGGACAGATGGAGGGTTCAAGTCCACGTGGAAGTCAGCTGAGATCTTGCAGTTACTTTTCAGGTCAAATAATGCCAAGCTTAGGAAAAAGGGCTCAACCTGGAAATTTTATAGAATATGTGTGTTACAAAAAATGCATGGCATAGGCTCCAGAGTATCAACATGCATTGCTTTCCCTGAAAAGGAAACTGGGAACTTTCTGCTTCTGTTTGTTCATTTAGTTTGGTACATGGGCATTTTACAGAACTGTGGCACACAATCCATGTTTGTTTGCTTTATAAATATACAGATCCATTTTTTCCTGCACCTTCTTGCATTTTGAGCTAGTCAGTTTGAACAAAGTTATATGAAATACAAAAAATGAAATCTCTCTATTTTTTTTAATGTAAGTAGTAAACTATGAAGTCAGGAAGGAAAGATGAACTCAATTTATTGGAGCTGTTTATCATTTTGCAATGAGAAATCAGCTTAAGAGTGTCTATGATCACCTGCTAAAAAACACTGTATTTACTTTCCAAAGTCCATCAGCTCTGGATGGCTCAACTGTGACACTCAAAATATTCCTCAGATGCTATCCCAGGAGGAAAGTTAGCTCTCCCAGCCGGGAGAGCTCAAATACAAGACTGACACTGCTGAGGACATGCACGTGCAAAATTTGCAAACTGCTTTGTAGCTACTGACCTTGACAGCACCAGGCAAGTGGCAATAATTAATGTATTTCTAATTCAAACATCCTAGTAGGCGTGCATCCATGGAAAGATAGAAATGCAGGCCTGAAGATAAAACTGTAGCATGCCCAAGACATTCCAGCATGACTTGGAGGCATCACATCAATGCTGAAAATGTGCTGATTAGGTCTCACTCTGGACCTGATTAAGGACGGGTAACAAGAATCTTTGCTGTTAGCAATGCATCCATCTGCTGGGAGTTATTGAGCCTGTGTGCTGTGTATCAGAGCTGTGAGCTGCCAATATGAAACCATCACAAAAAAGCCTTTGTGATTCTACCAGGCATCAGACAGGGCAGCACCAGTAGAGATGGGGCAGGGCTGGTCCCCCTGCCTCCCCTGCACCCCTGCAGAAAGGGCTGACTCCAGCCAGAGCAAGCACAGGACGTGATAGCAGGGATTTGTTTTGGGAGGAGAGACTGGAGGAGACTGGTCTGTTCAGCCCAGCAGAACAAAGGCTGAGGTGAGATGTAATGGCTGTCTGCAGACATCAGAGGATCAAAAAATACAAGAGTTTTTAGGCTAAGGCACAACTTTGGCACAATAACAAATGCATGTAATAAAATGACTGTGAATAGAGTTAGGCTGGGAGTCAGAAGAAGGTTCCAGAACAGGGAAATCCCTTGCCATTAGAGGAAATGAAATAAAACACAGTCATGAGTGGTTTGGAGATGGAGCTTAATCATTTACCAATATGACTTTCACAGGGATGCAGAATTTGGTAGACACACACTCCCCATTCCCTGTGCCCCTGAACCACAGGTTTCTCAGCAATCTCAATTTCTGGCAGGCTGAGGCATGTCAGCACAGACCCTGTCCCCAAACACACTTCTGGAACACCAAAATACCAAGGCAAACAAATCCTGCAATGACTGGGCCAGCAGTCACCGCCTGTCCAGGTCCCACTGGTGCTCATGGCAAAACAGGATCATTTTATCCTCCCCTAGATTAATTTGCCAAAGTATTTTCTTGCTGGTGAGAAGAAAAAAGGACAAAGAAGGACATGCAGGAGCTCCTCTTACATTGGTGGGTCCTTCCTCTGCCCTGTCACTCAGCTGAGCCAGGAGGTTGAGGGAGAAGTCCTGGCAGCAAACCACGAAGCGCCTGCTGCACTTTTCTTCAAAAGGCTTCACATCTGGCTCAATCCCTGAGAAATCGAGTCTCTAGACAGCAAACAAACAAATCTGGTCTCATTAAAAAAGAAAACAACCCCCAGAATAATGTTAGGGGATCACATTACTGCCAATATTATCCTGACAGGTTTTTTTTAAAGTGGTCCAAAAGGTACAAGACATTCACAAATGAGCGCAATTTGATGATGCTACACAAACGTATTCAAGACATGAATTCATGGGCATGTATCAATTTTTAGCAACTTATTTTGTAGACCACAGCAAACTAAACCTCAGAATTATTTCAGTTCCTTCCTGCTTTGTTGTAACCAGGGGGATCCTCCCAAACACCACTTAGAGCTTGGGGAAGAAAGCGGAACATAAGACAATGTTACAATCAGAAAAGTACCTTCCACCATGAAAGTATGACTAGGTTTGAGATGGCCCCTTGTGCCTGAAATAGACAGAAGGCACACCTGGGACTGTGAGCAACATTTCAAAGTGGAAGGCATGTCCAGCAGGACAGCAGTAACTGTAGTAACCTGTAAAACAGCAGAGAGTGTCTGGCTGGGAAATCCAAACAGGCTTCATCATCATCACCTCCTCCCTACCCAGAACACCCACGCCTGGTCTGTGCCTCCACATCCACCCTCCTCAAAGAGCACACACACTTGCAACCAAAGACCCTCAGCTTCTGACACACTCATTGTGTTAGGCACTGGGGACAGAGCTACCAAACATCCCCAAATACCAGCAGGTATTTTTGTTTCCCTTATTTTCTTTTCATGAGGAAAGTGCATTGCAGGTATATGTTCCTGCTCCCAGCCTCCTTAGCAGCAGGCATACAAGTGTGCATGTACCAGCACAGACTGGAGCAGGCTCTGAATGCCTGGTGTTACAGCAGATCCAACCCACCCACACCAGAATGAAGTGCCCTGGGTATAGAAAGAGGGCAGTGAATTCAGCTTAACTATTTGGTTAGGTAGAAGAAGTTGTCTTAGATGCTCCACACTGAGTAACATTTCCATTTTTATTATCTGACTAGAATATAGGGAGCTTCTCAGAGCTTCTCCTAAAAAAAAAAAAAAAGAAACCAAAAAGCCTCCTGGATGCTTATCTTCCTTCTGCTAAAGACTCTGAAGAATTGCCAAGAGAAAAGCTCATTTTGTACAACTAAACCTTTTAAAGACTAATTACATTTCCTTGTTAAACCAGAATGTTCTATTTTACAGGTGTGAACACGCCAAGCCAGAAGGAGAAGCAGAACCAGTGACGTACCCTGGAACAGTTCTCTAAAACTGTTAGCAATTGCAGCTCATTCCACTGAAATCCCACACCTGGACCCTGGCAGAGAATTCAAGTTCAAAGCCAAGAAGAAAACAGGCCAACAGACAATGACCCTCTACTCCAGTGCATCAGACCAGCACAGGGTGTTTTTTTCTCAATGTCTGTCCCTACATTTGAAAACTCCCTGAAGACTGAGGCTCTTCCTGTAAACCCCTGTCATGGCCTTTGCCACCACTGCTCCCTGTGCCAGATGTGCTGAGCCCATGCAGCACTGCAGGAATCCATGCAATACCTCTTCCACTGCTTCTTCTTGCAAGCATGAGAACTTTTCAGAGCCCCAGAGAAGATCTGGTTTGAAATCCAGCAACATCAGGATGCATCACACAAATGCCAGCAAGGCTGGAAGGAGGCCACGTGTGGGGCTGCTGCAACTCCTCCCTGTACTGGAGCTATCACCTGAGCACTGACATCTCATTCTGCTCTCAGTGACAGGAATATGGGCTGCACTTCTGTTCTCCACAGGAAAACATGATGCTTCTGCAGGCAAACTCTGTGGCCATGCAAAGGGACAAGGGAGGCACAAAACCTCACAGTGCAAATGTGGGAACGTTTACCTGGACTTCTGGGTCGAAAGAAAAGATGTTTTGTCTTCCATCATTTCTGCTCAGTTTGTTTAGTTGATCTGTTTCTCTTCCATACTAGGACAAAGGAAGGCATTGATATTAGTGCCTGGCCACACAGAGACAAGCACTCATTATTGGGAAAGAACTGAGTCAAAACAAAATAATTATTTTTCAGGTTGCCTTTGTGATACACGAGCTGATGCAAAGCACAGACACGGTGCATGGACAGTACAGAGATGTGACTATGCTGAAGGAAAAAGCAGGCAGAAGCTGGCAACCACACTTGGAACTGAGGAGCACGCAGCCTCAAACCATGGGGCTCCATCCATGAGACAGGCAGGTGGGATAACAGGGACCCCACCAGGACTTGGTGCCTGCCCAGCTCCCCCAGAGCCGGAGACACAGAAAGCAGAAAACCTCTCTCACAGATAAGCTGGAGAGAAGCAGCTGTGGGTGGCGAGAGTGATCCTGCAAACACAATACCTTCATCAGCTCTGGATGCATGCTTCTCTCCAGACTCTCCAGGATGTTCTCTGACTTTCCCTGCGTGCTTGATTCATCATCTGCAAGGACACAAGAAACAGATGTTCAAAACAACTGCAGGAGCACCGCTCTGCCAGAAAGCATCCTGCAGTATTTGCTAACAATAGCACAGAAACAGTTTACGGAGACTTTTCCATTCCTTGGGAGTAAGATTTTTCCATGCATTATGGGTATCAAAGTGTACTATTACAGTCTGCTAGGTCTGTCCAAAGCAGAACTTCAGCACAGAGCCAATTTTCCAGGAGTCTTGAAACTTTGCCATGGATTTCCCATCCAGAAGAAGGGTCATATTTCCCTCTACTTTTATTCCTCAGACTGTCATCCATGTTATACTAAGTCCCTTTGCATGATACTGAGTGTCAGCCACAGTTCTTGCTTTAAACACAGTACAGTATACACTTCTCCAGGCACACTGCTTGTATCCTGCTGGAGAAGGGTCAAGGGAGGTGTTTGTTTACAAACCGACCTTGCACAGATTCCACAGCATCCTTCTTCTCTTGCACCAAACTCTCAGTATTGCTCTGAATGATCTTCCTCAGAGTTACCAGCCATTCCTCCATCTCCTGCTCAGTTTCAGCTGCAAGGTAGTGGCTGTACTTGTCTATTGTCTTCAGCTCAAATGCATAGCGGCGCATCTTGGGACACTGAACAAACAAACGAGATTTATATCGCATTTCCTCAACAACCCAGCACAGTACTTGCCACACAGCTCTTCCCTGAGAAGGCACCCTGAGCTGAAATACCACAAAATACAAGGCAGGCACCCTCCCTGACACAGAAATCCAGCTGCAATCACAGAGGTTTTCGTGGCTTGAGCAGTACACAGGTCCATGGCCAGCTACTCTGAATGAGGGAAAGCCAAACTAAAGCCCAGACATTACACCAAGGAGCAAGAACAGGCTCCTTCTGAGGTCATCAGACCTTTCATATTTACCCAGAGAAGCCAGGAGCTGGATTTGTCGGACATGGTAAATGATGCTGCACTCTAGGACACTTAGAGCCTTACCACTTAGAGCCATCTACCATAAAAAAGCAAATAGTACAATGCAGCTTTTTGGAGCTGTGCTGGCCTTTAAACAGCATTTTCCAACCAGAAGCTAAGGCAAATCTGATGCAGCTTAGGAAGTACATCCCATGGATCACTGAAGTGTGTGCATTACTGCTTTTACTGTGTTCAGAAAGATAAATGGAGACTCACAGCTCTGACTCATCCATGCTGAAGCAAACCACTGGGGTAATTTAAGCCGCCCTGCACCGCACTCAGAGCTTGAAGCTTCTGCAGAGACAGCAAGGGCGGAAGGCAGAGCAGCAGTCCACTGCTGCACTTCACTCTTGCACAACGAAGCAAACCCAGGATTTAGACCTGTAAAAATACCTGCTCCTAAAACCTTATGAGCCCTGAGCTGGTCCTAAATTCCAAAGGACTGCATGCTTGCATGGACTTACCAAGATACTGCTTAAGAAACAAGAAGCTGGTGCAAGCAGCAATTGGAGGGGGAAGGTGCACCAGATAAAGTAATATCATTTACTTACTGGCCTGTTGATCAGTTTAGCTGACCAGCTTTGGGTTACTTTGCAATTCCATGCCTTCAGACCTTGAGAGGGCAGGCCTATCTCAAGAGCCAGCAATCCATAAGCCCATGCAGAGCCACACGAAAAAGGACACCTACCTGAACCACATCATTGCAAGCATCCAAGAAAATGCAGCCTTTGGATTCTTTTGAAATTTTCTCATCTTTGTAGGAATTCAGAATATAGGAGCCATCTGTGAGCTGTGACAAGTAAAAATACCTCCTCTTGAATACCTGTAAAAATACAAATTCTTGCTCAGGCAAATATTCACTCTGCTGTACATCACAAACCAGGCCATGGTTCCCATATCTGCCCTCCCTACCATTGAGAAAACAATAACACAAAACACTGCTGACCCTGGAGTGTTGCAGATTCACCCATTTGAATAAGGTTTGCTTTCACAAAGAGAGGTTTCCGTCATCTTCTTTAATTTTAATGCCCTTGTTGTTATTATAAGTTTGCCTATCTAAAGCAATGCCCCAGGGCTTCCAGCTCATCTCTCAGCTGCCTCCAGACTAATTTGTCTTTACAAAGTAATGGTGCACAGAAAATTCAGATCAGCACATTACTTGAAGATCCACCCCACCCTAGAGCAGGTATTTCCAGACCCTTTTTCATACAGACCTCAGCTAGAATTACAAAGCAATTGTCTGGAAGACTTAGGAACAGACATGTGGAAATTCCTAGCACTCAAATGCAAGCCAAGGGACAATGCAATCCATTCAACTGCTTGGTTTTTTGTGGCTTTGGGTTTGGGTTTTTTTATACAAACCTATTTCCATGAGCTGGCTTTGGCTTAGTGTCCAATTCTTACATCAAAACACATAACTTCAGGAGAAGTGTTCCTGTGTTTGTTCTACTGATTTTCATGAAGGAAAAAAAAGCTCTCCAGTATCTCTGAACATCTTTCTCCATGCTTGTCAGCCAAAAGCTACTGGACTACAATTCAGGAGAACATTTTGGCAGAAATTGTGGCATCACCATATGCTATAAGGAGCAGGGTGTATTTCACAGTTGCTGGGTATCTGTGTTAGGAGAATCATGAAGGAAGCCAGGCCAAGCAGCACTGCAAACACTTCTGCTGTTCTGTCTACCTGGGAGATCTATGAATAAACGCAGCATTTTTCATCCCACATGGGAGATTAGAAGTAATTTCTTGCTTCTATTATTACTGACAGTAGCACATGTTCAGTAAACCTACTCGCTTGCAGAGAACAAGGGGGAGCATCGTGCCCTGAGCCATAACCCAGCCCTTCTGAGAAGTAACCTCTGGCATCATTTGGATGACTAATGAGCTGCAGAGATATTCCATGGGTTGTTGAGCTTTAAGTTTCATAAGATTTGACTAAATCTTTAGTTCAACAGAGCATAAAGATACATGGAAAGCTAAGGTTGGGAAGAACTAATCCAGCCTAAACACTGATTTAGCACTTCACTGAAGCAATCTCAGGAATTTTGGCAGTGGGTGCTACAGAAACCCATGACAGATCTCTGTCTAGATATTACAGGGTTGATATCCCTTGTGGTGATGGGTTTTCATGCTAAACAGTTTGCATTTGCTGAACTCTGTTCAAAAGCAAATGCAGAATCAAACAGCAAACACTGTTCCTGTGATCTTCCCCCCTCTGCAAGCGTTGCTGTCAGAAATCACTGTCAGAAGATGATCATTTGAAATTAATACTATAAACCTGTGAGCAGAAGGAACACCCCCTCTGATCAGCCTACAGGTGCTGTTGGTGAGCACCGAGATTGCAGAGGAACGGCTAGAGAACTGAGGAAATGCATTTGGGCAGAGAAGGACAGAGGGACAATCCTGATGCCGTGGTTGTAGTGCAGGCCACCAACACACTGCAAACCAGACAGGGAGAGTTGAGCCACACCAGAGCAGCTCTCTGCAAAGAAAAGGTTGCTCTGAAATAAAGGGTGACAGCTGTAGCCTGATGAAAGTTTGCTTGTGGTTCAGCTTTCCAGAGAACACACTCTGCACACGCTTAGCAACAGTGTGAGGCACCGACAGCTCAGCAAAGAACCAGCATTCACAAGATGGACACATCACAGCAGCCTCTACAATGGTGGCAAGGCTGAAGATGGGCAAAGTCCTCAGCTTTCTCACACGTGCCTTAGAGGTGTTTTGTAAGACACAGCTCAGAGAACAGCTACTGATTCTCATTTCTTTGATATCAGAGTATCACTGGAGACTCTGGATCTTTAAGAACTGAATGGAAGCCAGTGCAGTTCAGATAACTTCTCTGAAAGGCAGGTCTGAGGTGCAGGGCACTGAGACCAATACCACCATACCCGAACAGACCCAACTGTTCTAGTTGAGCACAAATGATACCGCCGCCAGAAGTTTCAGGGGTAAAAAGTTGCTTTAAGCTTGGTTGGAAAAGCAGAGGATCAGAAAGTCCTTTTCTGTCTATCACCTTCAAGCCCATTTTAAAACTCAAAACTAGCCCTATGAACAGTCCTGTTCCACTTCTCCTGAAAGCATAACTCATTGAATCAAGCCTTGGAACAGTCAGGCATTTTGAAATTTTTTTAATATATCCTCACAAAGCGGCCTCGCTGCAGCCATCCCTCAGCTGTACCACTGAGCATAACTCCCTAACAATCTCTCTGTGCTGTAACAAGGCATCTGAATGGTGGGACAGCAGACAGGCTCACTGCCATAGCAAAAACCTGAGGTGGAACTATTAAAAATCTCTGCACAATCTAAGCAATGTCACGCTGGATTACAATGAGCAGAGAAGAGGAGACAAGGCAGCTGTTGCTTTTGGGTCATGCTATTGCTTTTGGTAATGCTACATCTCTGCAGTAGTATCACCCCTGCTTTAAAAACAAAGATTTATCATTTTGTTTTAAAGCTGGCCTCTCTACATGTTTCCAACCAGCAAGGAAACTATCAATTCAGAAAGCTGTCTTTGCAGGGCAGCTGTTTCACTTATCCCAGTTGCCTTCCTCTCCTGGGCCTCTGCTGCTCATCCAGAAATCAATCCTGCTTTACTGGAAGATGTATGGGATGCTTCACCTTTTTGGTTAGCCTGCTTGTCATGGTCCAACGTGCAGCAGTCTCACAGGCTGGGGAGGGGAGGGTCAAAAACTGTTGCCAGACTGGGTTTTCCAGTCCCCCATGGGATACAAGAGGGGCAGATGCCCATCCAAACCCAAACCCAGCTGTTGTGCTCCTGGGAGCTTTGGAGATGTGGCCTGAATTTCACCTCATGCCTCGTTCCTGAGTAACTGGACCAAACTCACCTTCATGGTAACAGTGATGGTGCTGTTGACATTTGCTTTGTGCAGCCAGCCCTGCTTTATCACACCACCCTTCTGGGAGCACAGGGAAGAGGAATCCTGAAAGACGGCAAACAATGATAAAAAGAGGAGATCAGGTAAACTGTTTCCCACAGGAAATTCCCCTTGGACAAAGGGATTTGTCCACCCTGGAAAGCAATGCCGTTTTAACTACAGCAATACAGTGACATGTGGAATGCATGTGTAACAGGCACAGCCACCCATACAGTGCTATCAAGAAAAAAAATCAGGGATATTCCTTCCAATAAAGAGGCAAAACAGGCTAGATTGGGCCACTTAAAAAAAAGAAAGATTATGTCTATTCTGATAGGGCTGCACAATGATTTTGCAATGAGGCAATGAGGTCTGTTGGTTCTTATGCAGTATTTCAAAACTTGGGGAAGATGGAAATTTTCAAGACGATCTGTTTAGGAAGTTGCAAAATGCAGAACTCTGAACTTATTCTGTGATTCTCACATTTCCAGTTTCAGCAAAAACCACCAAAGCCCAGTAAAATAACTGAAATGTAACTGGCTGATTTCACATCTATCAAACCACAAAGTTTCAGGTGACCCAACCAAGCTGCTCTTGGCACACCAGATGGGGCTTCCATCTGCTCCTGTTGCACGGTCCCAGAAAGAAGTAATGGCTCTCCATTCATACCTAACCATGACCTCCACTGGGGAGGGAAACGAGAGCCCAAAGGGATGAAAAAAATCTCACCCTGGGGCTTCCAATGACTCAGCAGGAGAGGCAGCCCCAGCCTGCCTCCATTGAGCCACGGAAGAGCTGGTTTATAGAGCCTGCTGCATTCTCACTCTTTTCATCTCAAACTTCCACAGTAAATTTTCTGATACTTTATTTCCCTGGGTAAAACAACACATGATTTCTCCTTTATAATGGTTCACCTTTTTTCATCAAGAGATTTCTTTTACTTGAATTTCCATTACACAATTCTAATGCAAATGCTCTGTCGGGAAACTGTAACAGAATCCTTTTGATACGGCCATGCCAAAAGATATAAACGTCAAAACATCTGTGAAAGCACTTGGAATACTCTTCCACAACAAACCTCAGTAACTTCTCTTGTTTGAGTATTTGGGACACTGGCCAAAAGAATAAAGGTCTCCAAATTATGATAGCGTATTTTTATCCTTCTGCTTGTTTGGAAGCACGCTGATAACAGTGCACAGCAATGTCTCCAGCCCAGAGCAGGTATTTTTCAAGAGGCAGCACCTTAAGTTACTAATGTAATGCAAACCAACAACATAGCCAAAAAAAGATTAAGGCCAAACCTGACAAAACATTTCCATTTATAAAAAAACCACTGCAGTCCAGATCTGAGGTGTGGTGGGATATACCCTGATAATTTGAGAAATGTGCATGCAACAGCCCCTCCAGATCTTTAGCTCTGCAACAAAGTTCCCTTTGCCTCTGTAAGTTCCTCAGCAGAAACACATTGGTGCCATGGGAATTTTAAATAGCTGGGCTGAACCCTTCCCTCCATAAACAAAAACTTCCTAATATCACGTGCATGAATTAATCTCCATGTGGTACTTGAAACAGAAAAAACACTGCCCATCCTTCTGCAGCAAATGTGATAGGCAGGAAACATGGCATCTGCACCTCTGCCACCATCCAAAATAACCACCAGGTCTGAGATGTCCCAACTGGCAGAGCCCCCAGCTCACCCCCGCAGAGGAGCTCCAGGGGCTGCAAATCTTCCCTACTGCCAGCTGAGCACAAAGATGCCAACCTCCAGAGGAAGCAAACGCCTCCCAGCATTGGCACAGAATGCACAGAGCAGGACTGACACATGAGTGGTGGGTACAAGTGACTCAAAAAAATTGCAGGTGATGTGGTAAACCATAAAACTTTCTAAGAGGAGAACCCCAGAGTCACAGTGCAGTTGAAAAACAGAGTGCCCAGTTTTAGTTCTGGACATGAAGAGTTTTCCTCAGTAACTACTTGGCTTCCTTTTTTTTCCTCTTCCTATGATACTCTGTTTCAAGGGAAAAAGCCAGAAGAAATGTGGCTAATCTTCCAGATAACTTAGAAGACCCTTGGCTCCAAGAAATTATCTCGTTCTACTTTAAAATAAATCGCTGCCTCACTTTTGATCCCATTTTTACAGCAGAAAGCATCTCACCAGAAAACCACTCCTAGGGACTGAACTCTGGCTTTGCTTTGTGAAATTAACTTTTTAATGTAATCCTGCTTTCTAACAGGAATACATTTAAAAAAATCCCAAACCCCAACCTTCTCCTTACCTCATCCTTTTCAAAGTCTTCATCAATTTCAAACACATGGCTTGGAATCTTGTCTGGCCTAAAGGATTTGCTGAAATCACAACACATTTTCATGTTTAATGAATGGAACATGAGGATTGTATGAGGCAGCAGCTGATGCTGGATCCAGAAGCAACAGCCAGCTGCAGGCTACAGAGCACACAAGATAGATTGCAAGAGACCTACAGCTCCTTACAGCTGGGGAAAGCTAAGTTCTGAGTGTGTTTCACGGAAATTAAGCACAAGCAGTCTGTAATTAGCTTTCTCTTGTTAGCTGTTGGATTCTGCAGAGTTTTTGCTGACTTGCATTTATGGAACAAAGAGAGAGCACTCCAGTTTGTCTTCCATCTTTACCAAAAAAGAAGCAAGATCAGACTACAAGATGGTTCACAAATTTTAACATTATTTCATCAACAGTATTACTCCATTGCTGCTTCACACCCCCTTGAGACCCTCAGAACAGACCCTCTACATCCAATTAAGAAGAAAAAGCATTTAACAAGCTTACAGCACACAAGCAGCCTGAACAGGGGTGCAGACATGCCCAGAGTGTGGGCAGTGAGAGCAGAGCAGGCACCATGACAGAGAAAATAATATTGCAGCAGAAATCCTGGATGTCATACAAATACACAGAGATGTATGTGCCTGTCTGAAAAACCAAATTAGCTCTGGAGCTGGAAGCACTGGCACAGCCCAGCATTTCCAAGCACGTAACTCCCCAGCACTAGCAGCACCAGCAGCAATATCACATCACCTCCTCTGTACTGGGGGCCCAAGGGGAATCTGCTTGGCATGGGAACACTGTGTGAGGCACACAGGGTACATCAGCCCAGCGGGACAATGAGGCTCCTGGGTTAGGATGTGCAGACACTATTTATCCTGCCATGGGGCTGAGCTGCAGTCTGTCCTCATCCCAAATGGAGAGGGTGTGCACACACTGGCAGATGGGATGTGAAGCATTGACCCACACAACATCATGACAGAGCTGAGGGGCAGTGGCATGAAAACGCAAACCTCTGGCTCTAACCTGCAGAGTGACATGCCTCTGGAGGAGAGGCTGCCTGTGAGACAGGCATCAGGGAAAGGGCAGACTGCTCCTGCTAAGCCCTGTGATCACATCAGCATTCCAAGGGAGCACAACACTTACCATGGCAACATCCGAAAGTCTCCTGAGTATTCCTCATATTTGTAGTTTACCACGAACCAGTCAGAGCTGTAGGTTTTAATGCACTGAAAGGAAAACAGTACAGCTCTTAGAAAGCTACAGCAAGCAAAACAAAGCCCAGCACCTGTCTGAGAGGTTACACACTGCAGACTGAGGTAGCACAAGCAGGAAGGGTGTGGGCAAGGCCACTTCACTTGTTTCATGTAGCAATGGAGAATTTCATAAGGAACCTTCTCAGCACAGAGATAAAAATCACACTGCGTCTGGCCTGGCACACAGCTACAGATGCTCTATTTACATCACTCCAAGGCTCTAAAAAAGGAGTAGTGATTTGGGAGGACACTGTTTTCCAGAAAGCAAAGGTTTTCTGTCCTCAGAAACACAGCACGTCTAACCCAACACTGACCATCGCTTTTTGTTCCACTGCACTTGAAGGGGATGGTCCTGGAGAGCAGCAGTTCACAACAAACCCACAGCACTCCAGATGCCCCAGGGAGGTGGAGGATTCCCTCCTTGTCAGGCAGGTGGTGCAAAGCCATACACCTTGGGTGTGTACAAAACCAATTGCAAAGACACTCTGCACATGAGATATCTGTGAGAACTCTGCCGTGCAGCAGGTCGGGCAGTGCTTCTCACAAAGGAAAAGCCAAGTGATCCGCAATCCTGCAGATCAGGAGCTACAGCTGAGCATCCTGACCAAGGGCTATAAAGTGCTGAAGACAGGAGTCACATGGCCTTTGCCCCTACCTCTTTGACAAAGAGACTCTGAGCTTTCTTTAGAGCATCTTCCGGCACCGTTGACTGGACAGTCCTTCTCTGTCGGCCGATGACTGAGATCTGCAGGAAAAAGGAAAGAAGTTTTTCAGCACAAACTCCATCCTCAGGGCTTGACATTCACTTTAAATAAATGTGGTGGGCCCAAGACACCAGTGGGTCACTTTGGTTTTATGTGTCAGTAACGTGGCCAAAATTAACATGTGGTTAATGGTGGAAATTTTCCAAGGTAAGCAGGACAGGAGGCAAACGAGCCTCAAACAGGGGAAACAGCCAGAGGAAACTCACAGACACATCTTCGATCGGAAATATCAGGAGGTCCCGGAGGGGATCACTGTAGATCTGAACCCTGCGTTGAAGGATCACGTTCTCATAGTCCAAAGGCTCCACCACTTTAGTTTTTTCCTGCAGAAAAAACAGATGATGAAAAAACCCTACATATATGTAATATCGACAGTAACCAGTAACTAACATCTTGTGCTTGATTTCAAACTGTGTGACCACTGGACTGCCATTATTCAGCACTCTGATACTCCTGTGCTGCAGGTAACCACTGATGAGCATGTTTAGCAGAGAGGGAAATGAGGGGTTAAGTTTTAAGTAATAAGTGATGGGAATAAATGAAGCACTATGCTGCTCTGTCTCAGCACAGTCTCTAATTTCTTAATGGAGCAAGAAAGCCTCCTGGACAGGCCATAGCTTTAACAGCTGCAAGATCCAGCATCTTCATGTTTGAGCAGCTCATCTGTACAGCCTGGAAGAAATACAGGCTCCTGCACTGGCTCTGCTTAGCTCAGGGCTGGTTTTACTTCAGGAGCAGAAGAGAGCTGTGCTCTCCCTGGGAATGATGAGAGCAAGGCTGCTGCTACTACTGCCAAAGCAGGAATCTCAGCCCATGGAAGAAAAACAGCATCCCTCTGGAAAGACAGGAAAGCCCTCTCCATAAATCGCACCCCAGACACAGCCAAAGGCTAGAGCCCAGTTTTATTCCCACTCACATTTCAGGGAACCAAGAGGAACTTCTCCAAAAATCCCTGGAGTCACGAGAAAAACTATTAGGAAAGCTTCATTACATTTCCTATTGCACTAATTTTGTCTGTGTAACCAGTCCACAAACCAGAACTTAGTAAAATGAGAAAAACACGACTTCTGAAGCAGGCAGATGCCATCTCAGCTGCGCAGCCTGACTTCAGATTTCATGAGCAAGAGTCAGGCTCTCAGCACTGCATTGTGAAAGTCAAACTCCACACCAAAAGCCAATCAGTATGGGAGTGGTAACAATAAAACAGGAATCGAATTTTGAACCATCAACCTTGCCTTGTTTTGAAGCTTGAACAAAATCCTGATGATTGGCCCTGCCATGGACAGTGTTTATGAAACCCCTGCAGCAGCATGTGATGCCATGTGCCTCTGGACGTGACATCCTTGCAGGACAACATGCTTGGGCTCTCCGCTCTTGGAAGAGGAACATCAGATGCTTCACCACGGGCAGCAAACGTTACCCTCCAGTCAAATGGCTTTTCTGGGATGAACTGTTCACCACGACTGGAGTCAAAGACAAGACCAATATGAGGTCTCTTGCTGAACACAGCACAACCTGCAGCTTAAAAAAACGAGTCCCAAATGAGGACTGAAAGCTCAGCATTGTATAACACCGCTGGATAAACAGCCACACCACCTAGAGTCCAAACAACTCAGGATTTCCTGTGACATGTGACATAAGCAGGGAAGTCAACATTGCTCTTCCAAACCAAGCCTAGGCAAAGGTCCTATGCCTGTTCTATGCCTTTGGCTCCTGAGGATCTGGGATGCATTAATGAAACACCTCTTGCCTCACACAGGTTTGCATTTAAAATGTCTCCTTTCCATGCTGCAGAAATCCAGCACGAATTAGCTCGGTTATCTGAAAAAGTTCCCTTCTTAATCATTCTCTGAAAACTTTGCTTTACTGCCTGCACAGTTCTGAAAGGAACCTCACACTCCTCAGATTACCAGTGAGAAAGACAAAAGTCAGTCAGCAGAGAGCCCAGGCCAGATGCTAGAGCATCCAGGTGTTGTAGTTTAAATTTTGGGGGGTGCCTGGGGAGGGTCCCCCGGGAGTACCCCGGGTCCTAGGGTCGTCGTGGGTGTTCCCGTGCTGGCAGGCAAAGAGACTCCAGACGGCTGCTGAGGTGCTGATGAGGTGAGGGTTTATTCAGAGTCCCACTCCAGGCAGGGAGCATGGTCCTGCGGGAGTGGGGGAAGGGAAGGGGGGAGGGGGACGGGGGGAGAGGGAAGGGGAGCATCCGGAGACCTCCAGGGGGGAAAAGGGCAAAGAGAGCGAGCCTTCTGCCTTAGCATTCTTATCACAGAGGTTCAAAGGGGAGCGGTAACATTCCCCAGCCAATAGAGTTACAGATACAGGATACTGCAGGGAGGGTACAGACTGGGGATGAACCATACATTTTCCAGGGGTGAGCCAGAGCAAACCATTTCCATAAAATGCAATTCCACATCCAGGGGCTGCTGCCTGCTCCCTCAGCCATGAGGGATTTGGGAATGGGGTGACAAAATGCTGCCAGTCCCACTGCACACACAGAACTTCTTGCTTCTGCATCCAAGACCTGAGCTGCACAGGGATTTAACAAGGAAAGAAAGAGTCCATCTGAAAAACAGGAGTCTGAAAAACCCAACAGGTAGACAGAGAAAAGGAACTCATTTACTCTAAGTCAGTCTCATGCTCATTAAATGCTTAACTGAATTTGGTTAATCTTCTGAAACACTTGTCTTGCTTCAGGATAGCACGGTGTACTTCTGAAAATCTGCTGAGCTTTGCAAATGAATGTGAATTATTAACAGGACATCCATTTGCAGGCCTGGGGCCCCAAAGCTTGTCGTCCCCATGGCACCAGGCAGAGCCCCACAGAGCAGGCCCACAGCTCTCTGCCAGCCTCTCTGATTCACTGCAGCAATCCTGGCAAAACTCAGCAGCCCTGGTGGGCTAAAGCAGTGCCATGACCCCGAGAGCTCGCACCGGCCCCCTCTCACCTCACCCTGCAGCAGCTGTAACAGTAAATTAGAGTCCTTCTATGAGCCTTCCACATCTCCTTGGGAATGCAGGCCTCCCAATCACACAGTACTTTTAGTCCTTTTTTACTTTGCAACATGGTCCTGAAACTAGGACTGTGTTTCTAAAGCTGTCCTTTTAAAAAGTTGAAGCTTTGATGACATTTCTTTTCTAGATCTGATACCTCTGATGACCAGCAAGATGCCAGCAAGTGCTGGCAGTCACCCTCATGGGATTCAATGACAGCTAAAGGGCAAGAGCTGAAAAGGACCCCAGATCCTCACTATGAGATGTTTAAAAACTCATAGTGCACTGCCTACAACAAATACAAAAAAAAAAGTCCTTAAAACTTGCTGCAGCCCTTCTAGTCTGGTGGATGTAATCACATTGGAAAAAATGTGTGGTGCAGGCTGTGATCTATATCTGACAAACCAGTGCAAGGCCCTGTGACACGCATCTGATGCCTGAGGGATGGAGGGATGTGCACTGGCACCCAGAAGGGTTCTGCAGCACCCAGACAGGAATTTCACCTCCGGAGCTGTTGGAAATACACTCCCCAGGGCTTCCCTGCCCCAAGGTGTGCAAATTCCCTGTCTCAGCACACATTCCCTGCAGGTCAGTGTTAGGCTGACCATGCTCACACCCAGCACATCACCCCAGCTGCCCCAGGCCACAACAGGAACCACAGACTTGTCTCTAAAACAAAGCCAGAAGACCTAGGTCAACCTGTTTGTCAGCAAAGCAACTGCTCAAGGGAGGATGTGGCCTGGCTCCTGCCTGCCATCGAGGAAACAAACTCCTCCATCCTCCATGAATCCTGAACTGTGCATGCTGCACAGTAGGGCCAAGCATGCTCATGTCCCTGCAAACAGACCCACGGAGTAAGGAGGGAGCCGTCCTAAATATTTGTTACCCTTTTGACCCTTTGAGTCCACACACTCCCATCAGCCCAGAAAGGCTGGAGATAAAGCTTTAAATGCTCAAAATGGGATTTCAAAGTCTTAAGTTTTCCTGAAGGTTGAAGTGTACATCCCACACCACCCCAGGCTTGGATCACACTGCCCAGCACTGTCACAACAGCAGATGGCACCCACCAAAGTCATTACAAAAGCAGGGGAAAAACTATTACACTAAAGTAATTAGAGTCTTAGAAACCACAAATTCCTCCACAGGGGAAGCCAATACCCAAGAACTAAGAAATGCTGCCAGTCCAGCAACAAAATCAATCCATTTCTGCAGGAAAAAACGTGCAGTGCTGCCAAAGGCATCCTGCTCTGTGGCACACATGCAGCAGCTCTTCATCCAGGGCAGGCAGACACTGCACTGTGATGCTCCTGGGCTCCTCTGAGCCCCTGAGAACACAGGAGGGACAGGCTGAGGTGAGCTGCCCTCACCCAAGCACACCCAGCAGCAGCATCCAGCCCAAAGCTCTGCAGCTCACTGTGCTGGGAAAAAAAACCCCAACAAAACCAACAAACAAAATAAACAACCAAGGGAAGTATCTCAGAGAAAAAACAAACATAGTTGTCGTGGTTGGGGGGGGAGGTGAATTCTTCCAGGGGGATGTGGGCAGTCCAATCAGTGATCAGCTTTTCTGCTGGCACCTGGGTTGGTCACTCGGAGGTTTGGACACGCCTCTGAGGACACAAAGAGTTAAAAGCAGGAGTCTGAGGGGCTCGGCCTCTTTTTCGGATCTGGGTTTCAGCAGAGAGAGGTCTCAGGCCTCCTTCCCCCCCCCGGCCACGAGGCTGGGTGGGGGAGGGGAAACACGTGGTCGGCTCAGGTAAGCCGGAGCCCCCAGGGGGGGGAGAAGAGAGGGGACAGGACTGGAACTGAGCTGCCCCGTCCAGGATGGAGGGGTGGAAAACTGTGGAAGTGCCTTCTGTGTGTTCTCACCCCCCTCCTCCCCCCCCAAACTCCGGGAGAAGGTGCCCAGCCACGTGGGGGTTTGCGGAGCCTGGGAGTGCCTGAGCCTGCACCCTGCCGAGAAAAAACTGTTAACCCTTGCTTGGCAGAAAGAAACTTTTCTTAGACATTGATTCTCATGACTGGTGGTTTGCGGAGAGAGGGAAGCGGCCTGGGACCGAGATGATAAAGCATGATTGGAAGGAACTCGATGGAAGAATGAGAGGAGTAGCCTTAGAGCTGGACTTTTCTTGCATAATGTCAGCCATGGACTGAACTTGAGTCTCTTTTGAACATAAACTGCATTTTTGGGTGGATGCAGCTGCCCTTGCTTTTGCTACAGTGACTGGCACTTGAAGAGTTGGAGCGAGCAGAGAAAAGAGGGGGAGGGTGAGGTGGTGCCCTCTGCCCTCAGGGCAGACCTGCTCCTGGAACCCTGGCCCCTGGGTGAAAAGGGGAGAGCTCGGCATGCAGCATCCTTAAAAAGCCCTGTATGTAGTTGTGGCCTATGAGACAGCGGTGAGAGCGCTGGACATAGGAAAAAGAGAGTGTCACCTTAGCAGACTTCTCCGGGCGGTGCTATGGGTGACATGGAAACACATAAGGGGTGGACCCGTGTTTTCTGAGGAACAGTTTGTGGTGCGAGAGAGACTCCTCTCTCCCTTGCTGAATTGAAGATTAGTTTGTTTTTGAGTGGTGATTGTTTGATCTAAAACCCAGGGGTTGGTCTGTGAAGAGTGATGGGTGGGGAGGTAGAAACTGGGAGAAGAAATGTTCTAAGAAGTTTTCATTTCTGTCTCTGTGTGTGTTTAAGAGTATTTCTGTCCCTGTTCTTATGTAATTAATAAAGTTTTGGTGGGTTTTTTTGTTTTCAAGATTTAAGCCTGCTCTGCTCTGTTCCTGATCACATCCCACAGGAGTTGTTAGAGAAAAAAAACATATATTCATGGGTGCACTAACATCTGGCTAGTGCTAACCCATGACAATAGTTTTAAACAAAGATAACATAAGAGCAGTGCACCCTCCCAGATAAGCCCACTCATCCCCCTTCAAAAAACCTCAGGTTCAAGCCCCACGCACCAGCCTGTTCCCGAAAACACACACTGCTCTTTCTGTCCCCTGCTCCTGCCCCAAGTCTGCTGCTCCCTGAGCATGGGGCCGTGCAGAGGGCTGTCTGCTGTGCTGGAGACCCCATCCCCGCTGGGTCACTAGGCTCCATTCGGACAACAGCACAGGCAGAACAACAGCCTGTCTATTGGAGTACTGACTCCCCACCACAAGCGAGTTGGCTGGCATTTTAACAGGAAATTCAGAGAAATTACTTCAACAGAAACATGCCCAACACAAGTTGGTGCCTTTGGCCAAGCATGAGCACAAAAAGCCCAGAATAAGGGAAAGCCCAAGCAAGGTCTTTGTCCTCAGTACCCTGCTTGTCCCACTGCCCTCTGCCAGTCTAAGCCCAAACTCTCCCCACGACAGAAAACACCAGAGAGAGGGCAAAGAAAAGGCTTAGCAAGGAATTATCCATTAACAAAGAGGGAGATGCTTAAGTCAGATTAAATTCTCACCTTTCTGCATCCATTTTGCTTAGTGTATAAAATTCCTTTTATTTGCTTTATAAACAAAGGCTCTGTTTTTTTAGTGCCTGAAAACCAGCAGCCACCTGTCTTCCTGCAGTATTCTGCATTTGAATACCATAAAAGCACATCACCTTTTTGTTATATATGGTTAATGTTTTTCTGAGATCCATTTCTCCCAGAATTACAACAGATACAACCCAAGTGAACGCACAGAATGAAAAACGTTTCATTTGGAGATTTTTTTAAAGCAGTGGCCAAAGGAAAACTATGAGAAAGCTTTTGTATTTTCAGTCGTATCAGTTCAGCGCTCATTTAAAACAATATCCAGATAAGAAAACAACAAACCAGGCTGGTTTGGCTCCAGTCTAACCAATTTTCTGGCCCCTTTGCAGTGACACAAGTCCTCAGCTGCTGCCAGCGCACGGCGGAAGCCAAGCCCAGCACTAGAGCTGCACTACACTTGACTTTCACTTCTCGTGGTCTCAAAAGCCACCAAACACACACAAACACACAGACCCTGCCCTGCAACGCTTCCTGGGGCCTTCCACTGAAAAACCTGCAGCTTCAGCAGCCCCCAGCACATGTGACCTTTTCTCACATCCTCAGGAACAAGGCCCTACCCAGTGTGTGCATCCACATTGCAAAGAGCCCAAGAGACACAAATGAGGTGAGTTTTAGAAGTGCTGGCTGTCTTCAGCTGCTGAAGAGAGAGGGAGGAAGAGGACAGATCACGTGTATGTATATAACTGTATTATCTCAGAGTGTACAACTGTTCCCCAAAATTTAGCAACCCTTTTACAGCTTATTTGCTGCCTCATCTGTTGCAACCCTATAGTGCATTTACGTGGAAAGCCAAGCAAAAGTCCAAATTTTAAAATAAATGCCAAAGGGCAAAGTAGGTGAGATACACAGAAAACGAGAGGAAAAGTCAAATTTGAGAATTAAAAGCTAAAAGAGGGGGAAATGGAGGTGTACAACTACCTTTGGGACATACCTGTCACAGCTAAAATTATCATGACTCCTGAGACTGGTAACGCTCCAGGGCAGAGGGACCACTCCCCACTGCAATGCACAATCAGGAAATGTGAGGATACCTCAAAAAATAGCAGGGAGAAGTTCCCATTTTTTCATTTTGCTCAAGGAACCTGACTGTACATGAGAGAATTCAAATGATGCCTGGGAACTGAGCAAACTCACTTGGCAAACCATATGGGCATATGGAATTGAGCAATTTCTATCCACAGAAAAGCCTTTCCACAGCCAGGGATTCAAAGACCAGGTCAGGGCAAACTCAAATTGTGTGGTCTTTAAGAGCATTTTTTTTTTTAGCATCACATTTGTGACTCCTCGGTTTTCCCACCCCCAGTTCCTGCACTGCCATCTGATCCCATTTACACACTCTTACTCAAGCTTGCAGAAAGGCTACAGAGCTCAATTTACAAGAGCTCAGACTCACAGAGAAGTCGTCATTCCAGACTGCTGGGCATAAAAAAGAATAATGAAAACCCATAAACTCTGGGCTTGGCCATCCAATGTTTATGGAACTGCCATAAACCTCTGCAAAGTCAGAATAAAATCTGTGCCCCAACGACTTTGCATTCAAAACTCCAGGAGAAGAGAAGAGGTGGGAACAGTGATCAGAGGAAGAAGGGCAAGCAGGGAGACAGTGTGAGTCAGCACATATGGCAGCAGTCACAACACAATGCAGCCTTGCAGATGCCAAGAGGTTTGTGGGCTTCTCAGCAAAGCCACATTTTGGGAAGAAATCAGCAGGGAGGCAATGAGGCAGCTCTCAGCAGGTGATGGGGAGCTTGTGTCCATGAGCCTGCTGCAAACCCAGCCCTCAGCTGGATGTAGCAGATGCACGATGGTAAAACCTCAAGGATGAAAAACAGTCAGTAAAGCTGGGTATGAGCAGGCCAAAACTGTATTTATACTGGCCAGAAAGAAGAAAGTTTAAAAACACAAGAAAAAATGGCCAGCCAGAAATCCTGGCTCTGTCAGAATCCTCTGAAGACACCAAAACACTGAGACACCACAGCTGCACCTGGGACAGGTGAGAGGAACGGACTGTAAGGTGGGATGCAAACACACAGAGCATCTTATGAAATGGCATGGGAGGAAAATCTCACCAGAAGGAGGAGGAGAAGACAAAGGGTCTCAGGAGTTGGCCCAGGGTGGTGCAGGGGAGGGCAGAATGGGAGATCATCTGTGCATGGGACACATCGTGGGAAGCAAGAATTGTGCAAAGGTTGGGCTGTAGCTGTGAGAAGCAGGGTGTGGGGTCAGGGAGGCCAAGAGGGGTTGGCAGAGAAGGTGTGCACTGCAGACAGGAGAGGAGCCCCATGGGCAGTCAGGAAGGGAAGAAGGAATTGATGAGGAGAAGGGGCCTGCCAGGATCAGGTGCTAACACAGCTCAGAGTAAGGCTCTGCATAGCCCTCCACGGGCAGCAGGAGAACAACCTCCTAAACAGCAAGACATCATTGCTAAGGGTCTCACTGGACATGGTTCTGGGTCAGAGCCCATTCACTTCCATCTCCATCCAGGAGTTAGGTGGCAGACTGTGCCATCCTGCAGCTCTAAATGCAGCGCCAGCATCACAAGGCTGCCGTGCCCCACTCTTCCCCTGTTCTGCATTGCATGGAAATGGCTGCACCTCTCAGGAGCTCTCAGAGAAATAAAAAGCCATGTCATGGGGAAGGCGAGGATGAGTGCACAGTCCTGGCACCCTGCTAGAAAACATTTGCAGTGGAAATGACTCACTCTTTCCATCCGAAAGCTCAGAGCGAAAAGCCAGCCCCCTCTCGTGTGCTTCCTTCTACCCTGCCCAAGTTCTGTGCAGAAGCATTTCACCAACCCACACCTCTACCCCTCCTGCCTCAGTGGCCCTGAGTGGCACCAGAGCCTGAGTTCTGGGTATTTTGGAAGGTGAATGTCTACTTTTTCAATGTAATGCCCACTTTCCAGTGAAAAAGCATGTGGCTACAGTCATAGTGCTGTCCCTGACAGTGACACAGTAATGGTGCGAGACACCAGCTTGGAAAAGGCTTGAAGAAACAGTCAAAAAGTTGATGTCAGTGTAGACATGCAAACATTTACCTAGGTCTATCAAATAAAATTAATTCAGGTCTTGAAGTGTCTTAAAATTGGTTTAGAAATTACAGAAAGCCAGAGTAATCAGCATATGACTCTTCATTTTCCTTCCACTTACTCAGAAGTGAACTCCACAGTTCACAGCCCTTAGCAGATCCCATTCTGAAGCAGAGTACTGCAGCCACGAGGGGCAGGAACACTGTTTTTTTCCTGAAAGCTTGAGATTCTTGCATAATCACTTAAGCAAACATCCCTCAGAAAACAGCTGCATTGCAATGAAGCAGTGAGAGTTCACAGCCCAAGTGTGAGTGACCCAGCCTAGAAGGCAGTGCTGCCACTCCACCCCACCTGCACTTCACCTTCACACATCGCCTCTGAAAACGATGCCTGGAACGAGTGCAGAGTCAGCAGGAAAAGCACTGGCAAGTGATAGCTGGGGGCACGACCCATGTCTGGCACGAGCACACACTCGAGGTGATCCAGCACTGTTCCTGCACAGGGCAGTGCACTAGGTCAAGCATGCGAGATTGCTTTCAGTATAGTCTCCCCTCGTGACTCTCCTCAGGATCACCAAGTGCTTCTGTGTGACAGTGACAGCTCAGTACACGCTGCCATGGAGTCTCCAGTCCCCAGCCACAGCACCTGAAGTCCCGTGAGCCCCTGCCTGCACAGGTACATCCTGGCTCAAATCCAGCCCCTCTCCTCCAGAAGCAGAGGGAAGGATATCAGGGTAGCTCTACAGTCGGACAAACTGCACCTGCATCCAGCTGAGCATCTGCTGCAGCGCTTGAGAGATGTGCAAACACATCACAGCTTTTATTTTCTCCTCCGAAAATAATAGAGCTAATAGAAATTGGCAAAAGGGTACTGGTCTCTATGGGACAGCTGAAATTCTGGCAGATAGGACTTCTCAAAACATTCTGTAAGCACAGGCGTGCTAAAAAAGGAAAATAGTAATTACAATGGCAATAATACATGTTATTTATTTAGGTTCTTAACTAGAACATCCCGAAGTACTTTTCAGATGTCACTTGTATTTCATCATTTATTTATGTAGTATCAGTTTTATATTTAGCATCCAAATCCAGAACAGCCAGCTCCAGGACATCTTAAAGCAATTAATGGCACATAAGCAGAACCCCTCCTTTTCCTGTCTGTCTCAAACTCTTGTTTTTCACTTAGAAAGCCACTCGCACGCAAGGCTGAGCCAACAGCACAGCCACTGCCCCAGGCGAGCAGGGGAACACTCCCAGCTCCACTGGGGCATCGACAGAGTCAGGACGAGGGGAAGGGACTTGTCCAAGCCCAGGGAGCAGCACTGGGGGAGAAACAGAGCAGGAAGCCACAGGCCAGTTTGGGCTGCCTCAGCAGTACAGCGAACACCCCAGCAGTGCAGCCAAACTCCAGCCATGTCAGCAGGGTTTCAGCAGCTCAGGAAGTTGTCTCAGCCTCATCTGTGCTCCATTTTCAGGCAGCAGGCACTGGACACAGGTGCAAAGGGGCTGCAAAGTTAAACTCTGTTCCCCCCAGCAAATGCAGGAGAGGCTGTGGATGGGCTCTGCAAGAGACAGACTCTTTGAGGCTTCAACCCACCCACAGACAAAATGCCGCTGTCAACAGAAGCATCTCAAAGCTTCCCCAAATAAAAACATCCGTACAATTGACAGCATCGTGCAACAGGACAAGGGAGAGTTTAGGGCTCCCCAGGCACAGAGGGAAAGGCAGAACTGTAAGCAAAACCTGTCTGAGTCTCTCCTGGAACCCCAAAGTGGCACGGAAAGCAGTTCTCTACTGGAAGCTGGGTTTGTCTCCCTGAACAGCAGCTTTGCGGGTATTCAGCCCACCCCAGCCAGCACCATCACCTCCCTCCAAGAGATGAAGACTCCCTTTTCCTCCCCTGACCATGACCTTTCTACCTGCCCCTGTCACAAATGCAGCTCCTGCCAAGCCTCTCGTATCCCTGTGTCCCCCATCCCTTTCTGGCTGGCACAGCAGCTCCCTTGAGTCCCTGCTCCAGCTCACCCCGTGTCCCCAAGGGCCGAATACAGAGCCTGTGCTTGGCAGGCTGACAGAGCCCTGGCAGACATGGAGCCAGCTGCCCTTCTGAGCCCTGGCTTCTTTCAGACCTACAGGACACATGCCCTGCTCCACACACAGACACTGCAGCCCAGGCCACATCCCAGGCTCCTGACCACTGCCAAAATACAGCTACATGTACGGCTGTTATGGCTCTCCAGAGCAATGTACAGCACTCCGACACCACCAGCTCCTACTCCTGCACAGGGGAGATGTTGTTTTCCTGGCTTCTCCCATGCAGTGTCCTTGGTCAGAGGACAGAGAGGCCGGGCTGCAGTGGGGATGTCACCCAGCATGGAGCCAGGGGCAGGATGAAGGAGTGGGGAATGCTGTGAACCAGCACAAAGTCTCCTTCCAGATGCAACCGCTCCCAGGAACAGTCCTGTGACAGGAGATATTAATAGGGGAGAGAAGAAACTGCTTTTGTGAGAAAGAGGGGTGAGAAAGGGGTCAGGAAAAAACGCAGCCCTGACCCCATTAGAGAAGCCGCAGGAGGCAGGGAAAAACTCTAAGGATAAGTCAGGGCTGTGTTGAAGGAAAGAGGAGCCAGAAAGGGAGAGCTTTGATTTGTACTTTTAAGGGAATGAAAGATATGGAGAGAGTTGGTGGCAGGGAAGCCTATTCCAGCATTTTTAAGATGATAACGATGGCCACAAAGGTATAAGAAACTACTCTTTTCTTCCTTGCACAAAGCAGGAGTGAGGGGCCAATTAACCAGGGATGCTGAAGCACACGTGTACCCCACGACTGGCTGTGTTCAGCTGCTGTGTGTGACCATGACTTGCATTCTCAGGCCACAGAAATGTCAAAAGCTTTGTGCAATTTTGCACCATTAGAGATAATAAATCAGCATGCAGAAGGCTAAGTGAAATAATGAAAGAGCCACCCAGCTGCACATAGCAAATGATGCTACACTACACACTACAGCAGCTAGCCCCACTTCAAATGCTCCTGGTGTTGGGGGAGATACCTACAAATCTCTCCAGATACCCGAACAGGCTGAAACAAAGCGCAGGAGCCATCCCCTCACTGGATTCTGAGCGCACAGATCCCAGCCGCAGTGCTGGCACTGGCTGCAGGCACCACCACCAACCATCTGTTCCAGGCGTTTCACTGCACTGACAGTGGCAGGTTGGGGCAGATGCTGCCAGTGCAGGGACACCTGCATTTTCATGACATTGTCCTCAGGACAGAACAAACCATTCTCAACCTTGCCCAGCGAATGCTAAAACCCTGGCTAGCAAAACGTGGTGAGAGATAAACACACGAGGGCTGGATGCTTTGTTCTCTTTCTAGAGCTTTCCTATAACAGGCAGGATGCAAACACTTAGGTGATGCCTTGGGATAAGATTTTGCACCCCTCAAAAGCTTGTCATTGCCTCCAAGAACCTTGAGAAGTGGACACACTGACTGCAGCTCTTCCTTTAAGTCATACCTCAGCACACAGGCACACACAGAAGAGCAAGGGATTGCTCCATCTCTTAAGGGCTGGGTATCAGTAGGAGATATGCCAGGGATTTGTCCCCGCATAGCTGCAGAGTGTACTTGGAGCCTTGCTCCTCTCCATCAAGTCATGCCCTTCATCCCCTCCACAACTGGTGTGTGCTCAGGCAGGAGCAAACCCAGTCACTTCCCTGGCACATTGTTGCCCAGGCCATGGCACTCGGCCAGCCCTGGGCTAAATCCAGCCCCTCAAGGCACAGGAGTCCTGATTCACCAAAGCATGTGATTAATTTTAAGAATGTTTGTAAGTGTTTTCTTGAATAAGCCCCCATGAACAACATTCTCTCCACAAACACTTCCACAGGAGTCACTTGTGAGGAGGTTCTGGAGGCACCAGGCAGAGCAGGCAAATCCTGCCCTGGTTAAACCAACAGCAAAACTCACGCCCACTTATGCAGGGCAGAACTTCCTCCCATGTCTCATTTATGTCTGTTTTTCTATGTAAAATGTGCAAACACAGCATGTTGACTACCCCCAGGGGGAACACGCATATATTCTGTCTGTCTTTAGTGCCAAGATCACTACAAACGCTGCATATAAACAGGCTTCACATTGATCAAAGTGAATTTAGTTTATTAAAAGAGGATTCTATGCAGAAAGCTGATTTCCTCTGCATGAGCATAAATTAAGACACTAATAACATAGTTTAAGCTGACAAAAAAAACCCACAGAAAGAACAAAATGCCTTTTTGCCTCCAGTCAAAACCTCCTTGGTATCACTATTAAGGAGCTTTATATCTCCTTTTTGTGTCTGACTGAAACTGAGCCACCCATAGGAGCCCAGCCCAGCCAGGATCAAACAAAACCCATCTCCTCCTGGCATGCTGCCCACCCTCTCACAGGGAGTTTTCAGAGAGCACATCCCACAGCACCACGTAGCACAGTGAGCAGACACTTGCTCTGAATACCTCTGGATGGCAAGGATCCACTCAGCTGTTTGTAAGCAGAGGTTCTTCCACTGCCATTGCTGGCAGATGCGTGGCCCAGACCTATGAGTGCCACCAAGCTGTGCCCTGAGAGTACCCAGAGATGCTCCCCTGGCCTGGCTGACCCAATGTGGGCAAACCCTTTGCAGCTGCTCCTTCTGAGATAAGATGCTCTGGCTTGTACCCCTTCTAAAATCTTCATGGCAAAGCAGTAAATGCATCTTCATTTAAACTGTATAGAAATGATCTAAAGAAAATCAGAGCAATTGTGTGAGACTTAAAATTGCCACCAGATGACTGCATTTGGCAGCACTGTGGGAAAATGCATCATCTGTGTTTTGTCAAGTGCTTGCTGCTCTGATCTCGTGCCTCCCACACTTTTAATTTCTCTGTCACGACACAGAGAACGACACTTCTGGAAAACCTGCACATGGGTTGAGACACAGCCCCCTCTTCTTGCAGGGCCCCAGTGCTGAGCACATCCCGAAGAGACAGGGCAGGCACAGGGTGTCTCTCAGCTTTGGTCTCACATCCACCCAAACAAGTGCAGCTGATTTGGATCCTCAGGCAGAAGGAAGAGCCTTTGCTGTTGTCCTGGCAGTGTCACAAGACCCAGGATCTCATTTACACACCTGTGCTCCTAAACCGCTGACCTCTACTATGCCCCACTGCACTCCATGGGGCGCAGATGGGGTGAAGTGCACAGGCACTTCCATCAGAACAAGGACCTGAGCACACATGTGCATCCCCCTGGCAAGTGTCTGAGCTTTGCAGCTGCCTGGGTCCCACATCAGCCAGTGCCTCCGAGCAGGGTTCTCCTGCCTTGCTGCTCAGCTTTCCCACTATTACTCAGCAACATCAGAGGATGGGAGGAAGGAGATTGCACTGAAGGTCTGAGCCAAAATCACCCGTCTGCATCCACTGCCAAGGTCCCTGGCTGCTCTCTTTCAGCTCTAGCCCAGATGCCTCTCCCAGGTATCATCAGCACTTTGGCTCTGAAGTTGCACGTCTAACACAGTATTTTACTGTTGATGCCCCAAGGTTTAAGCTGCTGGTCTTTCACATAAGAATAGTTTAAGTTATCACACTTGGACTTTGACTGCTCCTTTCTTTAACCTAATCTTAAAATTTTCCTTTATCTTTCAAGTGTATCATTTATCCCATCTGCCAACAAACACTTCCACTAGATTTGTCTGTTTATTTAAACAGTGGCATTATTTGTCAATTATCCTGCCAAAACTTCATCCCCAGTTGTAATCAGTAGCACACATCAGGGACCATTCAAAGCCGAAATTGATACAATCTGCCCAGTAGCCTCTTGAAGAAAAGAGCACAGAGAGAAGCAGGGTTCTCACAGAGCGCGGCTGCCTGCAGCACCCCGGCACTCCCAGTGCTGCTCTGCAGGGCTGTGCCTGCTTTCAAGGCATTCCTGCTGAACTGCTCCTCCCCACCAAGACCTCCCCTACCCAGCCTGTCTGTGAAGGAGATGCAAGGCCAGAATGACAGCCAGGATACTGGGAACAGCAGCAGAGTAAGAGGGAACAAGAGCCCCAAGTGAACTGCACTCCATCCTTCCCACAGGGCCCAAAGCTCCCCACCACAGATTGTGCTCACTTCCACTGCTGCAGGGCCAGATTACAGCTCTGCTTACCCTGACAGAAACAGCACTGACTGCATCCTAGCAGCTGGTCCAAAGGGCAGAGTGTGGACACAGGCACTCCAGGACACCTCAGAAAGGGACAACCTCCCCTCACTGCCCACCACCACCATAGCCAACGCTTCCCTTTCACAAGCACAAAGGAGCAAAGCCCAGCCAAAGCCAACAACATAAATATTCCTTGCACTGGACAGGCATAAATCGAAGACCAGGAACAGAAATAAGATGGCATGGGCTTCACTGCACCTGTAAGACAGCAGATTTGTAACCACACTGTCCCAGACATTGCAATCCCTCAGGTTGGGCACGGCGCTTCTGGCTAGAGAGACACCTCCTTTAACGCACAAATTGTGGCTCTCTACAAGCTGACCACTTACATGACGTTAAAAGCTTTCCTCACTGAGATGTTTTCATTTATGAGCATTTCATTCACTGACTACAAACAGCTCCTTACTCCAGACTGTTCCTAGTCTCGAGGAGTGCCCTGAATGCCCAAAGTGCCGAGCTCAATCAGCACACTGAAAAGAGGCCCATGGTGTCCACCCCTCCAGGGGATGAAGGTGTGTGCTCTGGTACCTGCAGCATTAGCTCTGCTCACCACCCCTTCATCTCTTTCACGCTCACCACCAGAGATACCTGTGCTTTCAGCTACAATAGCCCAAAGGCAAGCAGAAAGCCAAGACACTTCACAAGATGACCGAGGGAGTATTAAACTATTCACATACTTTTTATTGACTCAACACCACCTGCTAGGTCCAGGATGCAGGAAGAGGACGGAATCCTGTCAGGAAAACGCTCCAGTGCAACTCCAGTCTGCTTCAGAAAGTCCCAAATCCTGACACAGCGCATCACTTGCTGCCAGCCTGCTCCATGCAGTTATCTAACGCCAGCTCCTACTCTCTGCGTACCCACTGGCCACCCCCTGCTTCCCAGAGCCCCCCCTGAGCTCAGCACTGCCCCGGGGTGAGGCACAGCTGAGATCACAGTCCTGATGCTGGGCCCTTCCATCTGCCCCACACTGGCTGTGGCAAGGGCAGGGTAGATGGAATGGGGAGGTGCTCACACAGTGCTCTGCAGCTGCCCAGCACCACCAGCACCAAAACGGAGACTCACCTGGGGAACAGGATCAGAAACTACGATTTCTTATCTGGCCCTCGCTCCACCACTCCCTGCCAGGTCCTCTCTGTACCCTCCCAGCAGCCAGCACACCAGTGCACAGACATCCCTTCCCCACAAAGATGGCGAACCAGTAGATAGAGGGGAGCCAGCCTTTTGCTGGAGCAAACCTCAACTTTAATCACTGAGGAAGGTCAAAATGCCATCTGAGACAGTCCTATAAGCTTGTGCCACCTCCTTCTCCACTCCTTGATCATTGCAGTGTCTCATGGCTCTTCCTAGTGATGCAGAAGTGGTGGGATTTATTTGTTGCTGATGAACTGTCGAAAGCAGGGAACTCTGCCAGGACCTAGGGATCAGAAACACCTGCCCTCACCCTCCTCTGGTGCTTGGCTGCAAACACAGGAGGCAGCACAGCAGCTCTGGGGATCTGCCTGCCAGAAAGAGAGAGAAGTTGGCAGGGGCAGCATGGGCAATGAAATGAAATCCTAGAGAGGATCAGAAAAAGAGTGGCTGCCTGACAGACTCTGACGGCTTCTTTGGGTTCCCGTCAAGGTTTTATTTATCCTCATCTGCAGTCCCACCCATCCCTTCCCCTTCCGAGAGAAGGAACCTGACACAGGCGCCACATGACCATTTGCCTTCTGGTATACCAAAGCTCTTCTGATCCTATATGTGCAATTTTAATGTTAATGAAAAGTTCCATCAGCTTGTACAAAGCCTTTGTCCATGTGTATTGTTGAAAGAGGGAAAGCAAATCGCATGGAAGCCCATAAGGATTCCCAAACAACTGCACAGAGGAAGCAAAAACTAGCACGAGGAAATCAGGCTGGATTATCACTGTGGCTTTTATTTTTTTTTTCTGGCTTAGAAATCTGTAAATTTACAAGAAAACTCAGTTTTTAAAAGAAATGTTCAAACCTCTCAATTTATTTAACAGCACATGCCATTCAATCTAATCTAATAGTAGATAACTAATAGGAATTATTTGCTGAACTTGTACTGCACTTTCTTCCTATCCCATTGCCTAATCTTTCTTCCATCAAAGTCAAGGTCAAAGTTGATTACACGCTAGAGTAATTCAATGAGCACCAGTGAAACACATCCAACAAAGCCCCGGGAAGCTGTGAGCTGACCCCGGCATCCTCCCAAGGCACAGCACTACCGTTTGCACAGCTGTGAGCACAACAAAGACAACCTGCTGCAGCATCCCACATGCCGGGATGAAGCGGATCTGATAACGCATGTGACTTTCACCCAGACATTTGAGCGCGATTCCCGGGATATATCAGGCTCCCAGCTTACGCCAGCGCCTGTGCCTCCTACCTTGCCAGGTCGTGCCCTTCAGTCCTGCCCTATCCATGTGCCGGTTTCACACTGTCCGCACCCTGTTACTCCGTTACCTGTTCGCTCAGTGCCCTGCACTCACTCACAGATTCCCGTTAGTCCCTGCTGCCACCAACCCAGCACCAAGGCACGCCAGGACGAAGCGCCGCTTCCCTGCGATCCTCTCGGCTCTGAGCGCTCAGAGGGGCGCGGTGGCGGCAGGTGGGGCGGCCGGCGGGATGGCACGGCACAACACACACACACAGATCTCTCCCAAAGAGCGATCCCCATCCCCTGCCTTGACCAACCGCGCCCTCCTCATCCCTTGTCCAGCTCTTCCCAAATCCTGCCCCGCCGCGCCCTGCGCATCCCCCGCTCTGCCAAGCCCCGACCCAGCTCTGCCCTTTCTCCAGGTCCTCTCCAGCCCCCTCCTCTTCCTTTCCCCGCTCTCAGCGCATCCCCTACCCAGCTCTGCCCCTTCCCAGCGCCGCCGGGCTCCTCCCGCTGCCGCCGTCGCCGAGCGGGACCCGGGCGCGGCCCCTCCCGGGCGCTGCCCGCGCTCACCAGGACGAAGGAGCTGCGCACCGCCTCCGAGACGCTCTGCCGCAGCTCGGCCGCCGTGCCCGGCTTGCTGAGCCGCTTCGTGAACTTCCTCACTTCCGACATGGCGACATGATCCGCGCCGAGCCGAGCCGAGCCTCAGCCTCTCTCCCGCGCTCTCTCGCTGCCGCCGGGCGGGCGCGGCCGGGCCGGGGCGGGCGGAGCCGCGGGGCGGGGCCGGGAGGGGCCCTGCTCGCCCCGCCCCGCCCGGCCCCGCTTTGTCCCCGCCGCAGGTGCCCCGGACCCCGCCTCGGCACAGCGACGGCCCCGGTGCCCCGGCCCGGCACCAGGTCAGCAAGGGCACGGCGTGCCGGGGCCCACCCGAGGGCAGCAGCCTCCGGCTGAAGGGGCTGGACGTTTGGAACAACATTACTCGGGGGAGACTCGGTGCCGAATGGAGCACGGGTCCGCTTGGGCTGGTGATCTCCCTGCTCTACCAGGTATTCCTGCAAGGCTAAGCTGGGTCCAGGACAAGACCTTTCCACTGAGCATCTCTGTGCTGGTTGGGGTTGCGTTAAATTTATTTTTCTCCACGGTAGCAGGATGTTTTGGATTTGTGCTGGAAACTGTCTTGATAATTAGGGATGTTTTCCTCACCGCTGAGCAGCGTTGACACAGAGTGAAGGCAAGAGCTTTTCTGCTCTTCACCTCACCCCAAAATTTCTGAGGGTGCAACAAGGAGTTGGGAGGGGACACAGCCAGGATAGCGCAACCCAGCTGACATCCCACACCCTATGGCATCAGCTGACTGGTATAAAGCTGGGTCAGAAGGAGGGAGTGGGGGCACCCAGAGTGTCCTCCCAAGTTACCATTACTCATGAGGGAGCTCTGCTGTCTTGGGGATGGCTAAACACTTGTCTGCCCTGGGAAGTTGCAAATGAAGTCCTTGTTTTGCTTTTCCTGTGTGACTTTTTCTTTACTTATTAAACTGTATTTAGTTTCCTCACTTATACCCTTCTGATTATGCCCCCAATCCCACCGGGGGGAAGGGATGGAACAGCTGTGTGCAGCTGAGCTGCAAGCTGGGGTTAAATGAGAAAATATCGAACCTTTCGAGTTTGCTCTAGGAAAGTGAATTGATTAGAGAGGCCATGATCACATTTTCTTGCCCAGCTGCAAAACCAAGAAGTAAGGATATGAAAAGAAGGCTTCTTAGGACTCAATTCCTACTCCTCATTAGTCATTGTGCACTTGTTTGAAGGATGGTGATTTTGAAATTACAATAGAAAGTCTTTGTTTTGTTCATTAAAGCCTGTTATTTGTTTTTTAATTATATTGTGAGTTGTGTCTTCACAGCAAGATACCGGATTGAATAGAATTGTCATATAGGAATTTACACACGTTGTGCCATATGACTGATTAAATACTATCTGCAAGGATCTCACTGGAATTATAGGCATGCTGTAAGTCACACAACATATAGAGAAATAGTTTTGATTATAAGAGCCAATCTGTAGGGGGTAATGAATACAGCCATTATGATCCAAACCATTCAAAATGTTATTTGTGACTCCTAAAGCATGCAAGCCAATTATTGTTCTGCATTTTAGCAGTTCACTGAAGGGGCAGCAGTCACCATTTCATATGAAACATTGCTCTGTTTTTTTACATCAGAAGCAAAACAAATCTGAAATTTTATTGTTAATTATCAAATATCTAGTAGATGTGGGATAAAAAATGTTGATGAGTTAAAGAATTTGCATTTTCACAAACATGAAGCTTTTCCAAACCTAAGTTAATTGAAAAGCATTGTGATATACAATTCCAGTAGCAGCACAGTGAGGCTCACTTCCTTATCCCCACACCCCTGAACGTTCTTGCAGAGATTTTGTCAACCACTTCAAGTCCTCAGAGCACAGCCCCAGCGATTCTCATGCAGTAAACTGGCAAAATAAAATTACTAGGTCTCCTTCACCTGGTCGCAAAAGGACAGGTAACACAAAAGGATAGGTAACAGCTTGTCACATGAGTGTTCATCCTGGCTGCTGGGGAGAGCCCCTGGCCCCTGTGGTTCCTCAGAGGGGGCTGGGCACTGCAGGAGAGCCCACACCAGTGACTGGGGTCAACACCTGTGGCAGAGCCATTTCTGCCTTTCATTTGCTACATTAGGAAGAGCTCTGAGAACCAGAGTGTTTGTCTAGGGAGGAGAGTGCTGTGATGGTCACTTGACAAGAAATAAACCCTCCCGAAAACCACACATTCCATTCCTTATCCAGACAGAAGCAAAAGGCTCCTACTAAGATTGAGTCTGGTTCCATGCCAGCATCTGAAGAGCTGCCCATCAGCATCCCACTGACCTGAGCTCAGCAGCCAGGGAAGACCAGTGAACAGTGAGGCTGTTTTTTTAAGCAAAGCATAAAATGGAAAATAAAAGCAAAGGGAAGGATCCATCACATGAAAACAACCTGCAGAAAGCTGTGACTCCCTCTTGGGCAGACTAAACATCAGAGTAAGAGTCTCAAGCACAAAAAGTGTTAAGGCAAGACAGCAGCAGTCACAGCACCACTGCTACAGACAAACCCAGGCCTGCAAGGACTGTAGTTTTCCTCTCCTTTTTCACAGGGAAAAAAAAGGCCAGTAATGGTTTATCAGCATAAGAAGGGCACCCAAGGACACGCAGGGGCATTCTGGAAGTGTTGGGGAGTTGCACTACCTCAGGTAATCAAACTTTCTCCAACTCAGTCTGCCACAGGGAACTCACGATTGAAATGTGCTAAAATTTTCATCTTTTTGGCTTTTTGTTGAGACTATAGCCTTGAAGTCTCCAACATCATTTTGATCCCACACCTGCCTGACTGATCAGAGAGTGAGCAGCAGCAGCAGCAGCTTGTTATGCCCACTGAGGATGCACACTGGAAGGTGTAGCCAACCTGGGCAAAACAGCTCTCCTGCCATCTCCTGCCACACCTCTTCCCCAGCTCTGCTGGACAGCACAGACTACAGGAAGAGACAATTTGCAGAGGACATCATATTAAACTGATAGTGGTATCCTTCCCACTTAGCAGTAGCACTGTAGCACAGAAGATGCACTAAGGAAGAATCTCTCTTTTTTTGACAAATATCTGTCAGTGCAGCTGACGCTGACATAAGGTCTGGAACAATATATAGGTGACCCCTGAACTGCTTCCACAAGCTTCCCAAAGGCACAGAAAGGTTAGTGGCAGATTTAGGATTTAATTTCTCAAGCCATCCAAGATAAAAGGCATTTAATATAATCAGCCAATAATCCCATTTTTCACTGCTTTCACTGGTTATCTGTGGGCCTTTCTATCACCTGCACATGAGCCTGCTCCTGAAAAACACTTACCTATGTGGTTAATTTAAGCAGGTGATTAACTGTTTCACTGCATTGGGGAGGGTCCTGCATTCCTCCAGGGAACGTGCCAGACTCAGTTACCCCGATCCAGATGTGTTTTTTGTGTCAGGCAGGAGAAGGATTATGAATGCCACTATGTCTTCCATTTCCCAGCTTCAAAATCCCTGTGAGATACAGCTGAATGTTTTTCAAGTACTTCAAAATTAAAACAAACAAACAAACAAACCAGAAAGTGACCTTAGAATGATATCTGCACACTGACCCCTCGTGATAGTGAAGCCAAGACACACACTGCCCTAGGTCCACATTGGAAGAGCTCCTTAAGCAACAATTTTTGTGTAAGCTTGTGCCTTCTGCCAAAGCAAGGGACAAATGAAGTGCCTGGGTATCTTGGTCATTCCTCAGCTGTACATGCAGCCAGCCAGCACTGCTGGTGTGCTCCGGGGAAATCTGGGAAGTCTCAGGATATACAAACACTGTGCAAGGCTAGGTATGGCAAGAGCAGCTGGCCAGACACCACAGCTATGGCTGTTCTGATGTCACCCATTGCTAGAGGTTTCGATGGCACTGTCACTGAGCAGCCACTTGTCGGCTTCTCCAGGCCAGCGAAGGGAGGCTGCTCCTAAGGCTGGTCCTTAGGCTGCAAAGTGCTGGCGTTAAAGGGCTGCCCTCTGCTGACCTATCCTGGATGGCTCGGGCACAGCTCCTGGGGACGGGAGGAATGCCAAATCCAAGCACTGCCCTTCCCAGAAGGCAATGCACTGAGCGAGCATTCATCGCTGCAAGGGCACACACTGTGCCCTTCGTGCCAAGGCTGCTGTACTCCTTGTTCACCTCCTCTGGCTCCTGGGGATGAAAGTCACGGCAGCTGCAGGTGAATCCTGGCAGTTCCCACCAGCATCCACCCACAAGGGTTTGCAGGGACCTTGGATAAACAACTCCTTGCACAAAGGGCCAGTGAAGTAGCACTAAGAGGCACCACGAGTAGTCGTGCATCCATGTGATGTCCTAGGCTGTCCTTAGCACAGCCTTAAAGAGAAAACACTGACCCAGCAGCCACCAGATTTTTGTATTAAAAAGTTCTCCCAAGGCTTACCTCTTGAAAAATCAGGTAACATCAACATATCTGATTTAAGAAAATTTGACCAAGATGCTGCTTCTGAAACACCCAGCATTAACTGTTTTCAGATACAGAACTGCAAATAAGATTAATAGCAATTCCAGATGTCTCTAAATCCCCTCTTCTTCATTTTTCAAATGCAACTTTTCTTCTTCTGCCACAGAGAACTGAGGAGAGGTAAAACCTCCTCACTCCATGAATTCTGCACACCCAGACACCAGAAGGGAGAGAGGTCAAGATGTGGTTGTTGGTAAGGGCCAGCAGTGGTCTCACCATACAGGTGGAGAGCCCTGACAGCAGCTGTAGAGCTGCTGCTTGCATCAGCACATCACGAATCTGGTCACACACAACAGTGACAGCACTGCCTTGGATGCCTCACTGCCCCTGCAGGCTCCATCCCTAACCCCAGGGAGAAAGGATAAGAACCATTTCTGGTAAATTGGGAGCACCTCAAACAGTAGATGCTTGACTCTGTTCTGGTGTTTTACTACTCTGACAGGAAAAAAACCCAACCCAACACTTTTCAAAGGTTTATTTGAACACAGGAATTTCCTCTATCTCATTTGTGCCCATGGCCACTTCTCCTTCCACTGGATACCACCAGGAATTCTCCAGCGTTTACCTGGTCAGAAATTTTTACACATGGGCACGATCCCCCTGAGACGGCTCCAGGGTGAACAGACCCAGCTCCCCCAAGCGCTCCATAATCTGACTAGCCCTTTGCTGGACTCTCTCATAGTACTGGGGAGCCCAGAACTGCAGTGATGATTCCCCTGAGCTGTTGCTCCTCTCTTTTGCATCCTGGGGTACAACTGATCAGACGGGAGTGATGGAAGGAAAGCACAGGGTTCAGTTTAAGCTGTAGAGCTCTACTGTAACACAGCAACACCCAGTTTATGAGCACTCCTCTATTTATATTCTCCTGCTTGAAGGCTTTAAAGATGATTTACAATAACTGCCACACACAAGAGGATTATTAACATCTCACACAACTCCCATGAGCAGCTCTCTAGCTTGGACAGAGAGTACAGCAATTAAGAGGTGGATACTCACAGCTGCTTAGGTCAAAATGCCATTGCTGCCTGGTCTCAGCCCAGTATTTTTAATGACAACTCTGTGAAAAGGCAGAAGAAAATACTCCCTGATGTTTGTTTCCTTGTATAGATATGTGAGGCCAACTGGAAAACAGTATAAGGGGGGTGGGGTCACCACTGCTCAAATAAATCTATTTCACAGTAGGCTCTGCAGAGTCAAGTACTGCTCAGGCTGATGAATTCATCTCACTCTTTCAAATGTTGTGACTTTGTTACTGCTCTTAATTATCTGTTTTCAGACAGTGAAAGGAAGGAGCAGTTACTTCCATAAAAACCTTAGGCACAAATTGAACTAAGCAAGTCCAGCAAGTTTTAAAAGACAAAAATGGCATGGGGACATTTAGATATGCAAACAGAGGAAGTAATTGGAAGCAGAATGGAAGATAAAAAGGCCACACCTTCTGTAAGGCTGGTCATATATTGGGACAGGTTATCTAGGAAAAATGTCCATCCCTGGAGATACTAAAAGGCCTGTGCAGCTTGCTCTGACCTGAGTGAGCAGAGGGCACAGGACTAGAGCTCCAGAGGACGCCCTGGACCTTGAACAACGTGTGATTCTGTAACAAGCTGTTCTGGTAATCACCATAATACCAGCCTTTATTCAGGAGGGTACTAAAGGATAGGTTTAAATTTATGCATGAACCCTACAAAAATCAAAGGAGTTACAGTTAGGGAAAGAACAAACTTTCTGGCACAGCTCTAAACATGTGCTCATCACTTACTGCAGTTAAAGACAAATTTACCCACAGGCTTAAACAAGTAGTTGTGCTCCTTTCTGAATGGCCTTTTGTGTGCTGTTCTGTACATAGCACTTGGCTTCACTCATTTTTTGTGCTCCATTTACTGAGCATTATAGTCTGAGCAGAATTCCACACCAAAGCCTGAAGCACCATCACTAAAGCACATATCAGTTCTTAACCATGTGAACTGAAAAGCCTCCACTGCATATTAGCAGGAGACCAATACTATTAGCAAAATACTAGGAAAGCAAAAGTAGCAGCTACAGACATCAGCATAAAGAACATGGATTCATGACTCCAGCAGCACATCCTCAGAACCAACCATGAGCTTCCTACAGCCTTCCAGTTTGTTACCACTTTCACAAAATGAAGTAATGTGCTAATAAGCAGTTCTCAAACAAACAAAGTATCATATATGGAACTAGAGAAAACACGTTAAAAACAGACACTGACAAAACACAAAAAAAATTGAATTGCTGATATTCCAGCCAGAAGCAGCAGGTAAGTTTGCCTCCAAAGGTAACAGCTTAGCATTCCTTACACTCACAGGTTCACTTTGCTCATTTGAAGAGTGGCCATTTTCCAACATGTGTTCAGCAAATTGCTAATGACAGGCAAAAAAAAGGCAGTGACCTTCCATGACTGATGAATTGATTCTGCCATGCCTATAGCTAATGCTGTTATATTTAACTGTGTTAGCATCACGCCAGTTGTATTTCAGCATTGCTTTCAGTTAGAAAAAAAACCCCAAATTAATCTCACCAACCAAAAGAAACAAAGACACCCCTCTCCTTTTTAAGTTCAGAAAACGTGACTTGTGCAGCATCTAGAAATCAGATTTTAGCATAAATCAGCTACTCAATCTGTTGTTTTTGTCCCTCTGTACGTGCACTGGGCTTGGTGCCCAGCTCTGAAACAGACAAAGGTAGCAGGGACACAGCTTTGTTTCCACCCACAGCCACTCACTGCCAGAAACAGCTGCCAGGAGCCAGCTACAGCAGAAATGAGGTGCTGAAGATCTGTGACACTCCAATCAGCTCATTTTATTGATTCTTGGGAAGTGACTGGGTTAATTCACATTTCCTGCTCCAAGGTTCCTCTGCAATGGCAATTCCTCACTTTGCCTACTGGGAATTCTCAATCACTTTCTGTAAGCAGAATTTTGATGACATGAATATCAACCTTTTGTTCTTTAACAGAAGTTGTTAAGTAGCCTCCTGGAAAAAGCACTCCAGAGAGAGGAACCCTCGTGCACACAGGGAAGTGTTGTATTTCAACAGATCTCCACCCATGCCATGCTTGTGCTCCAGTCAGGAACATCACTGCAGTGCCAAGGCACTCTCTGACATACAGACAGTGAAGGCACTTGACTGAACCCAAGAGGCTCAGCAGAGAAACTGACATTTGCCTGCAAGGAGAAAAATGTGAAGCCTGTGGACAAAAGCAGAATGCAGCACGTAAGGTACTAGAGAAGCCTCCAGACCCAGCAGTGGCCAAGATCAGACAGGACACAGCACCACTCAGACTGGAACAGCATTCAACTGACACAACTTTTGGAAGGAGAGGGTAAGAGGCACTTATTTCTGAACCATCAAAAATGAGCAGAACATTTCAGGTGGGAAAAAGCATTGAGAATATTAGATCAATGCAGGGGAACACTAGAACTGTGAGTGTTGAAAAGCTAAATATCAAGATAAATGGAAGTCAACCTTCCTCATGATCAGCTTTGTTAACTGCCTAGATAATGTAAACAATAACCCTTTTCTAAAGATCATCTGAGTATTTAACAGGTCCAAATGTAACATCTTAATAGAGTTTCTGGCAGTTAATATGCAAAACTAACAGTTAAACTTTTGTCTCCAAAGTAGTCACATTGAAAAAAAAAACCAAAACTATTCAATCATTAAGAGGTTACAGAGGAGACTTTGCATGAAACATGCATAACAACTACCAAAATGCAGGCCATTCATGCTGCAGGAATCCCTCCCAAAATCCACTTAGCCCCAAATATACCTCCAACACTGCATGTTGACAGCAGTCAGTTCTTCAGTCATTCAAAACTAGGTTTGACCCATCCTCTTCTGTGTATTTCTTAGCAGCTAATAACAGCTCCCTTCTCCTATTACTCATCCCTAACTTTTGCACTTACTATTTTAATTATAATATGGGAAAAGCAGGAACAGAAGAGCAGCACACACACAAAAAAGCATATCCAAAACCCCAAAAGCTAAGAGCTAAACCCATATGCCTCTTCCTCCAGTCTGGACTTTTAGTTTCAGACAGGAAGGCCACAATGTGCCAAGAGTCTGGAATTAAAGTACCTATAAGCTAAGTGATGGCATTTGTACTGTATAAAGCAGCTTCTTAACTTGTATTAGTCAATAAATATGTAAAACATCTATAACATACCCTAGAAGTGCCTGGGAACAACTCACAGAAATCTCAGTCAAATTACACAGATATTGCATATATTACAGAAACTGCTTTTTGGAGTCACAAACCAAATGTCTTCTTGTACCACCTCCTCACTTCTGTCAGTTCAGTGGAGCTCAGAGTAACAAAAGAACCTGGAGAGAGTTTAGCTTGTTTCATCCATGCAGGTATTTTCAACTCTGAGTCAAACTCACCCAACTGTGTTAACTGAAGCTAATTTTGTAAAATGTATGTACCATTCTTGTATCTATTTTGACTGATGATAAACCCCTTGCAACTGCCTCTCTCGTCCAAGACAATTCTATACAAAGTCATAGCCAAATTCACCTGAGTAGAAAAGAATTAAAAGACAAGTGAGACTCACTTCCTGCCTTTCCATGTCTTCTTTCTTCCACTAATGGGAAGGAGAACATTCTGTGCACACTTTTGAAATGTCCTCCTCGTGCCAAACTATCGTATAATTACTCTTAATTCTGCTTAATATCCAGTTGCAGCACTCCATTCCCCATTCTTTCAGAAAGAAAGGTGTGACAAGATCAGGAAAAGTAGGACTCAAAAAGTAACAAGTGCTCGCACAATCAATGATCTCAGAAACAGGTCAAAAGTCTTTAGACAAAGAGAAAATTAACAAATCAAAATGGAAAAGAAGCAACAATTTCCAAGTGTATGACCAAGTTTAATGATACATTTGTAATCTGAAACATTTTACCATCAATAACATTTCATGGGTTATGATGCCCAGAATGTTACTTCATAGGTGTTTTATATGAATATATACAAAGACTTTCAAAATTCAGTGGCACTAAACAAACAAGAAGAACTTAAAACTTTAAGCTACAATGCTTAAAAAATGTAAACATTTTATTTTACATAGTTGTAAAATATAAGAACTTCCTAATGCAGCTTAATTTTATCTGGAAGGTGAATATATCCTGGTGCCTGTGAACATGGAATGAGAGAATTCTTTACACAAGTATTGTGCTCCAGTGTGCAAAAAATTATATATAAGAAAGGAATCTAAAGTCCACAACAATTAAAAGACAACAAAAAATTTTCACGTCCTGAAGTTGAGAAATTTATAAAAAACATTTATACATGGTTGCTGACCCATCAAAAACTTGCATAACTTAAAATTCTGAATATTAGCTACTACAAATTCAAGATCTTTCTCAAATGGAATTTTGTGCAAAGATCAGACTACATTTTTCAGCATTTTTCCAGCCTTCCCTTCCCACCCCAGGTCCTGACATCTAGTGGCCACAAGCACCACTAAAATGCTTTTGATACAGGTTCCAATTCGTGCATATATCCAAAAGGCACACACACGTGCAAACACGGTTTTGTGCAGAAACCTGTGCAGGTTCACAATGACATTGCAAAACAAGTGTTTGTAGAAAGTTTAGAGTCTAATGTTTGGCAGGATTATTCTTAAACATTCCTTTCTATCCTACAAGCCCAGGTGTTAATAGGCACAATGCACCAAGGATCCATTATTTGAGTAGCTTTAAAATAAAGATTTAAAAATAAATCAGCCTGTAACATTATTATATTAGATACTTTGCTTTTGCCTGCATTATTTATGGAATTTTAATCCCACAGTACCATAGCTTTATGCTATCAGTTGCAAATCAACTAAGATACATGTTTCTTTTTGTTAATGAAGACTTTAATTGCTCCGGTAAAATCAGCTGATAAAAGCACTTCTGTGTGATCTGTCTTCAGAGCTCCTTAACAGAAAAGAGAATAACTGTTAGTTCATAAAAAAACCCCAAAAAATCACGTTTGCATTAAAATATATGACATCACTGTGATACCCTACTTTCTTTACCGTATTCCTCATTTCTAGCCAATCCTTTAAGAAACATCTGCATTTCTAGGAAAGAAACCTTTTTATTAACAGTTGACGCAGCTCTACCTCCTAACACCTCCAATGCAAAAAGAATAATCCTAAAGTACTTAGGATGGCAACTGTACTCCTCATCTCACATTGTTTGCTTTTAATAATGCAACAGCTGCCAAAATGTTCAAGGTGGAATGCTAAAATGGAATATATACCCATGCGACTGTAAGGACTTTTCTTCTCAAGAAACACCCACCCAGACTGAAAGTATTCATAATATTTTTCCAGGCAGAGTTCATCTTAAACACCTACCAGAGGGTATGGTGTCTGATATCTCACAATCTTCTCCCTTAGTTTCAGCTTCTTGCTTTTCAGAAGTTTCTAGTGACACCATCAAACCAGGATTTGGAGCAAAGATCGCAGAGGTGACAACTGCATTGTGTGCTTCAGAAAGACAACCCGATTTTGATTACCTTGTGTCAAGAATTTGTTGATTTCACAAAAAAAGCAGGCATAAATTCTAGTAAATATACAAGAATCTCAGTGCTAGTGGCATCAGGTAAACTCAGAATTCAAGGAACAACTTTCATTGTTCTATAATCTTAGATTTCAGAAGATGCTGTAAGTGCCCCAAACTAACTGGCAAGAGCTCCAAAACACATTTGATACAAACATGGCCCACATTTCCCAAAAACTGTGGAGCAGATTAAGAGCTACTTTTTCCCCCACTTGTTTTTGGTTTTAGCCTGCTATACTAAGAAAAAAACCTTGCATTTGTTCTCAAAGTTGCTTTTCCATAAAGGATTATGGGTTGATAATTACTTTGATTTCTACAATCAGCCAGCAAAACATTACATTAATTCCAAATCTCTTACTGAAGCTGGCCCAACTTTAAACTCTGTCTCTTGCCATCCCAAAGAGAGTCTGCTGTGAACAAGGATACCTGACAGGCCACCAATTACCATGCATTCTGCTAAGAATTTGTTCACACTAAATGCATAGCAAATAAAATATATCAATTTTCAAATCATATGAGTTTTGATAAAACAAAGATCAAAAGCTGGTTTTTACCTTTAATACCTTCCCAAAAGTCATTTCGGTCTCTTCTTACAGATGTAAACTTGCTCAGGTCATGGTATGTACTCCAAATGTACACATACTTATCTTCTGAACCACTTACAATATAGGTAAAGTCATGGCTAAAAATCCAAAAAAGGAAAAACATTACTTTTCTTAGCTGTTCAAGCACGCATTACAGTAGCTCTGCATCTCTAAACTCTGACACTAATGGGGCTACACCCCAGTAAGTAGAGATGATTTAATCTGGGAAATTTATCTGGAGCAAGGGGGCTGAGCCAGATGATCTCCCAAGCTCCTTTCCAACCTCAGTTCCTGCACTCACAGCAACAGTAATGGACACACATCACACTGTCCACACGATGCAACTGCATTCACTCATCCACAGGAGCTCCCAGCTCATCACTCTTGAGCACAGCCTTTTTTACCTTTGTATTCCATGCCAAGTGACATTTCAGAGGCTCAGTTTCATGCCAATGTAGATTGTTTAAACAAAACCCTCTGTACTTCAGCCGCAGCATTTCCCAAATCCAACAACTCAATTGTTACAATATTGTCTTACCTAAAGCTGGCTTTGATTTGGCTGCTGCTGTTGACATATCCTTTGTACTTCATAGATAGAGACAGATCTCTTAGGTCATACAACCTGATTCTGGAATCATTTGAAGTCACTAGTATCTAGAAAAAAAAGAAATAAATTTAGGAATGGAAACAATTAGTCATCTGTAGCAAATTTTTCAACTGTAATCATTTTTGCACATTAATCAGAGCATAATGTCATTAAAAGAATATATATCTTATTTTGCCACTACTGAGTATTGTATTAGCCTAAATCAGCAAAGACTAAGCCTCATTTTAGCAGTGTCAAAAGATTTGGCACAAACCTACTAAGCATTAGATATAAGTATCAGAATTCAGTACTGGGCCAAAGCTGCACTGAAAGACAGTACCTTATTTTCTCCTGGCAAAGGTTCAATGCCAGTAATTTTTCTTCCAACTCTATTTCGCCCTCTGGTAGAACGCACATGTATTTGTGTGTGATACTTCAAGTGCTGAAAAGATATCAAAACGTGTCCCAATTTGAAACAATTGTGTAAAAATGTTAGTTTGCTTCAAGCTCAAATACGTTTGTTTCTTGGTATTTAAATAACCATGACTTCTAAATCTGTTTGTTAATTAAGATAAAAAAATCCACAGTCTCAAAGTTTTTTTACCTCTGTATCATAAAAGATGCATCTTCCATCGTAGGTGCCTATGACTGCGTATTTGCCATTCTGACAGAAGTTGGCAGCTGTAATCAATTTTGTCTGCCCATCTACCTCATTCCATAATGCCACTTTTTTGTCAGGAATGTTCCAGAGTCGGAGTTTTCCATCCAATGAACCACTCAAAAAGTACCTGTCGTCCTGAGAACACACACAAGGTTTAATCTCTGCTTGTGCTACAAGTAGGTCTCTGCCTTCCTCAAAACTTTTCCCACACCATTTCCAAACAGCTCCTTGTCGTGGTTGGGGGGGAGGTGAATTTTTCCAGGGGGATGTGGGCAGTCCAATCAGTAATCAGCTTTTCTGCTGGCACCTGGGTTGGTCACTCAGAGGTTTGGACACGCCTCTGAGGACACAAAGAGTTAAAAGCAGGAGTCTGGGGGGTTCGGTCTCTTTTTGGGTTCCGGTTTCAGCAGTGGAAGCATCTCCTCTCCCCTGCTCAGCTCTGGGCTGAGTGGGGGAGGGGGAAGCCACGTGGCCAGGCTCAGGACAACCACGCGGTAGAACTAAAGTAAGCTGGGGCCCGGGGGGAGAAGAGAATGGACAGGACTGGAACTGAGCTGCCCCGTCCAGGATGGAGGGGTGGAAAACTGTGGAAGTGCCTTCTGTGTGTTCTCACCCCCCTCCTCCCCCCCAAACTCCGGGAGAAGGTGCCGAGCCACCTGGGGGTTTGCGGAGCCTGGGAGTGCCTGAGCCTGCACCCTGCCGAGAAAAAACTGTTAACCCTTGCTTGGCAGAAAGAAACTTTTCTTAGACATTGATTCTCATGACTGGTGGTTTCGGAGAGAGGGAAGCGGCCTGGGACCGAGATGATAAAGCATGATTAGAAGGAACCCGATGGAAGAATGAGAGGAGTAGCCTTGGAGCTGGACTTTTCTTGCATAATGCCAGCCATGGACTGAACTTAAGTCTCTTTTGAACATAAACTGCATTTTTGGGTAGATGCAGCTGCCCTTGTTTTTGCTACAGTGACTGGCACTTGAAGAGTGGAGCGAGCAGAGAAAAGAGGGGGAGGGTGAGGTGGTGCCCTCTGCCCTCAGGGCAGACCTGCTCCTGGAACCCTGGCCCCTGGGTGAAAAGGGGAGAGCTCAGCATGCAGCATCCTTAAAAAGCCCTGTATGTAGTTTTGGCCTATGAGACAGCAGTGAGAGCGCTGGACATAGGAAAAAGAGAGAGTCACCCTGGCAGACTTCTCCGGGCGGTGCCACGGGTGACATGGGAACACATAAGGGGTGGACCCCTGTTTTCTGAAGAACAGTTTGTGGTGCGAGAGAGACTCCTCTCTCCCTTGCTGAATTGAAGATTAGTTTTTTTGAGTAGTGATTGTTTGATCTAAAACCCAAAGGTTGGTCTGTGAAAAGTGATGAGTAGGGAGGTAAAAACTGGGAGAAGAAATGTTCTAAGAAGTTTTTATTTCTGTCTCTGTGTGTGTTTAAGAGTATTTCTGTCCCTGTTCTTATGTAATTAATAAAGTTTTGGTGAGTTTTTTTTTGTTTTCAAGATTTAAGCCTGCTCTGCTCTGTTCCTGATCACATCCCACAGGAGTTGTTAGCGAAAAAACATATATTCATGGGTGCATTAACATCGGGCCAGTGCCAACCCATGACACTCCTCTACAGAATTTCCCAAAAAAGAGTCCTCAGATGAGGTGATCATAATGTTTAAGAAATTTGTGGCAAATAGAATTCAAATTCTTACAGTTTTTTACAGGATTATACACATGCAGTTACACCTCAGGCTAGAAAATTACTCACTGTTAGCACAGGTAGTTTCTACTCTCCCTACACTCACCTTGCCAGCAGCTGAAAGCTCCTTTCACAGTTTCCCATATATCTACTAATTCTGTATGTTTAGGGAACACTGACAAACACTGTTCTTCCACTTCAGTTTTATTAACATTAGGAAGCTTGATTACAGTATTTTTTTAAAAATTACAAAAAATAAGTTGAAAGTAATCTCTGGAGATCTCTGATTCACCTCTCCTGTTTGTAGCAAGGACAGTTCCAAAGGTCTGATCAGGCTGTAGTAGGTTATATTCTGTCAAGTTTTAAAAATTCTCCAAGATTCTGTGGTCTCTGGAGCATCTGTTCAAACTCATTATGATTTTTTCCCCACAAGTATTTAATCACAATATCTCTCACTGGAAATTCTCATTTTTCACAAAGTTACTCTACACTATACCAGCTGTGATGGTACAGCCAACAGACAGTTACTCACTCTCCACTTCATCTGTACACAAATAGTTAAACCCCATGGACAGTCCAATGAAGTTCGGTGAAGATGAATAGTAAGTTCTGGAATATTATCCAGGAGGCACATTTTTGAGGTGCACAAACTCTATTATTCAATCATTTTATTTTTTTAATTAAAGAGAAAAGGGAGTGGAATGTTATAATTTTAAATTCTACTTCTCTAGAAGTAAAGGGGCAGTTACACTTACCCTTGGATGGAAAGCTATAGCAGTGACAAAGTCTATATGCTGGAAACAGCAAAGACATTCTCTTCTTGATATATGCCATAATCTGACAGTTTTATCCATAGAAGAAGAAAGCAAGAAGTAATTCTGTGAAACAAGAGACACAAAAGTAACTGGAAATACAGGAGTAATTTGATTGGTAAAGCCTTACCAACTTCTATGCTGCCATAAAATTCAACATTTCAGCTTTTCAGATAAAAAGGTTCATCCAAATTACCCTTAGTGATTGGTGCTTTCCTTAAGAGCTATACACCGACACCCGGTTACAGAAAATTTTCTGGAAGAATGTCAGTGGAAATTAATACTTGGAATGTAATTAAAGTATTCAGAGAAGAAATGGCATAACAAACTTCAGAGATGCCTGAGATGCTTCAACCAGACTGTGTTCCTAAAAGTACAACTGCATTCCCATGTGGAGAATTATGTCTGATGTAAAACAGAGTAATTCTCTAATTTTAAAACAGATGTATGTATTCGGCAACTTCAGAATGTGTACACTTTGCACACAAAGCAAAGTATACTGAAGACAAGAAAAGCAGTAACACCATAAAACAGAAACCCCACAGCTCCAATGGAAAATCCTCCCACTCTAAATAATTTACTTTCATTATTGAGTACACAACTGTAATTGTTATTGGCTTGTTTGGACTTTTTTAAGACCACTCTTAATTAGACAAGCACGAGAAGGTTGCTCATTTTGTTCCAACTATTTTAACTAGAATAAATGCTGCCTAAACTCTTGACTTCAAGGATCATTTCATATTGTGAATGTATGGTTCTGGTGACAACTGACAACAGAAAACAAGACAAACACAGAAGCTGTATTAAGCTGCCCTACCTTAGACCAGGAAAGATCAAGAAGATCTGCTGTGTGGCCCTTGTATTTGCAAAATGGTCGCTGACGAAATGGGGCATTTTTATCATCTGGGTCTTCATCAACTCCGCTGCAAATCTACCAGAGAAATGTATAGAAATATTACCAAATATTAGCAATGAGGCACTTACTGCTTAAAAAAATATAAGGAAAATAACAATTTGAACAACTCTTCCTGTTTAAAATAAACAATATTGCACTAATAAACAACCAAAGTAAATGTCAAGTACAATAAGCTGTGAAACACCATCCTGAAACTGCAAAATGAACAAGTTCAAAATTTTCCATTTTTCAGCTCTTATTCAGTGGGATCAGTTTGATGGGAATTTAGGCAAACAACTGAAGATAAGCTCTTGGAACAACGTATATCAACCTTAAAAATTCCAGTCCACTTCAGAATATAAACTGTGAGCTCAGGTTTCCAAGTTTCTAATGCATATCATGAATGACAACCTCCTAGTAAGAGACCAGTTCAGAATTAACAGGTGAAAATAATAATTTTATAAAGCCATAGAAGTTCCTATACAAAAACTCTCCAGGAAAAAAAAAACCCAAACCCAAAAAACCCAAACACTCAAAACAACATCTCTAGTGTGTGTGGCTTAGCCTGCTCACTTACATGAGTTAAAGAATGATTGCTGGCCTCCCTGCTTCCTCCTCTGCCAAAACAACACACACTAAATAACACTACTGCCAAGATCCTCACTTAAACCCTGATTTTGTCACCTGTTTCTTACACTACCAAGCCAAAAATAGAAAAAAAAAACCACCTCAAATACATTAATGTTAATGGCAAGGTTTACTATAGTATCTGGAAACTCCACAAGTAAGTGTCTGAATACTTTTCTTCAGTCTTGTTCCATTTTTTTCTACACAGATGTGAAAAATTTAAATGTGTCAGGCATCATTATGCTTCTGAGAATTCCATTGCTCACTCTGGCCTTCCTCGGAAAAAACAAGTCAGACGTTAACCACAAGTGATGGTCAGAGATAAAACACTAAGACAGGAAATTCAATGATGTAGGGTTTTTCTCCTTAGCAATTCACTCAGCAACCTCCTCTGGCAGGATGCCACAGCACAGCTATGCAGATTTTGTAATGCTTTAAATTCAATGATGGGCTTTCTTGCTTGCACCCCTTGTACAAGGGATTAACGTATTTGATTGAAGACATCTATTGATATGACAGTTTGACAAAAAGACACGAGCCAAGAACTCCTTAATGTGTGTTTGGATAAAGCAATAATGAAGATCTGGGATTACAAACCAGACCATCTCTTCCCCTCCCAATACCTTGTGTACCTACCCCTGCATCGGTATCAGACTTGGAAGAATTCAGGCTCTCTTGAGAGGGAGAAGGGGAGACACGGCCTGGAACACAGACAGAAACACCATGGTCAGCATCAAGTTCCCAAATACCCAGAATTTCTGCTGTTCCAGAGCTCTAGCCATGCATAGAGAGATACCTTCTGTGTTGTACTTCATGCGCATGTTATTGAAATAGTCAAAGGCATTCTTTAAAACCCATATCCTTACTACATTGTCCTGCCCTGCAGATGCCAGTAATCGACCACAGTGAGAAAATTTCATTGTCCAAACAGCACCCTGTCAAAATAAGGAGATGATTGTTTAAGTCACAAAAAGTGCTTTTCTGCATACCAAAAAGATTGCTACAACGTCAACTGACAAGATTTTAGACATACACAAGATACCACAAGTAAAATAAACTGTAGATCAAAACACTGATAAGTAATTGTTAAGACTGGTGAATTGTGCAACACACGCAAAAACAGTTTGAAAGAAAAAGCCCACAGGGCAGATGACTGCAAGAGAGGAGTTAAGGAGGTCAGCACTACCACAGAATTCCACATAAGACTGGTACAGTTATCTGAAGGACTCAGAACCTCCTGTTTGTTTTGTAGAACCCACAAGTACTTGTACCAGCCTCTGAGGTTTGCATGCTTTTATTGAAGTAGAAACTGTGATTGGTTACACCAACTGGCAACCAAAACAGATACTACATATATTTGTTATATTCATAATTGGCACGAGGGTTTTGCAAAGCCTCTGACGAGAACAATTCTTTCTCCATTGCAAAGTCCAAAGAGTTACTAGTCAATAAAACTTAACCACACAAGCAGTATCCCATTTCCTCCTGCTACTGAATAAAGAGCTACTAGGCATTTGACTCCACCAAGCTTCACCAATTTGGAGGAATTTCCTAGGTTTAAGAATTCAAATACTGGCATGATGGAAAATAACACAGATTACCAGCAGGAATGGAAAGTTCAATTGTGGATGACAAACTTGGAATCTCTGGTCATTGACTGCCGTATGTCATTATTCTCATCCCAACACTTGGAGACGAGGAATTGCTTCAAATGTCAGACAGCTGCTGTCAGCAGAAGTTTGGGAAATCAGGAATACTGGAATGTATTCCAGACTCCATAGGGAATTGTGCACATTTCAAATGGTGATAAATAGGTAGTTTTTCACCTGATTTTCCACAGGTATCTCTGCAAATATCCTATCCTGGTTTCTCCCCACATTATAATTTTGATCCACATACTCTAGTAACCTCTCCCGACTTATGCCTCCACAATCTACTTTCTGTATTTCTGTACAATACTTGTGTTCATATATCTAATAGATTAATTTATTTACTGCTGAGCACATCAAGCTTGCTGCTCTGTGCTTAGTTCTGGTCATGGAAAAGAGCTATTTCAGCCTAAAGCTGTAACTGCAGGAACCAAAAAAACCAAATACCCACATAACTCTTCAAAGGAGAGCTCTGGAGAATCCCTGATGCTTGGGAATCTACATGATTTTACCCCCTGAAGATCTGGTCACACCAGCCAAATTTTCATTTTTTGCCAGACTATTATTTTCCAGAACGAAGTTTTTCATGGAGATTAAAACTGACAGTCATTTTTGGAGGTGAGCAAGTAGATGAAAATGGGAAGTTGAATGTCAGGCTGAACAGATTCAGTAAAATCACAGATGGAAATTGAGACCTACCATATGCTCTCCACTGAGATCCTGCACAACTTTAATTTGTTCAAAATCATAAGGTCCCTTGAAGCCATGTGCTGCTTTGAACTTAACTGGTCTTGTATAGGGCATCCCTTCATCATCACTGGAAGAGGGATCATCTTGATCTGTGTGAAAGACTAAGAGGAACACAAACTCAGGACTATATATTGCGGTGCCCATTTATCTGTTAGTAAGCTTTGTGGCAGCAGATTAGTCTTGAATTAGACAATTTCTATAGGCAATTTTAAGATCCTAAAGCAAATTAAGAATAGTATTGCATCAAAGTCTAAAAATACATCCACATGAATTTTAGGTTACAGTGAATCCAAACAGAACACTGAAAATAAGAACTGCTAATAATTTTTGTTGTGCCCCTTTCTTGGCACCTGTCTTGCACTCAGCAGATCCTGCACTAAGTGTTTTCTGTCAGTTTAATGTGTGGTGAAAACCACTCTATTGGTTTCTTCTCTCTGAGTACACTGCAATGACCTGGTGATTTGCCCATGAAGTATAAGAATTGCAAAAGAGCTGTGGCCAACAGCCAGTGGCAACACAAGACACTGAAGTGCAGCAGTTCTATGGCACTTATCTCTGGCTGTGGTGACACCAGCTTGCTGCAGCACTAGAAGTCTGTCTGAAAGACACACTGATGAAACAAGAAGGGGAAAATTCAGTTGTAGTTGGGAAATCTAACAGGAGCTCAAGCTATATGAGAATTCTAATTGTGGCACTGGTTACCAGAAAACAATCTGATTTACTAAAGTGATGAAGATAATCCCCTGTTCTACATTTGCTGGACTAACTTTCTGAAAATGTTTATGTTTTGATACCAAAATCTCTTTCTAACAGCAGAACAAAAAATCAGAGTATTAAGCTGGTTTAGTTGAAAAGGTCTCTCAACTATTACTTCACAAGAATTTATCCCTGTAACCTGGTCTTCTCAAAACGCCTACTAAGCCACAAGGTTCAACTCTAAAAATATCGTACCACCAACTGTACAACAGTGGTAGAATGCAGCAGTGTATGTTCCTCTCCCAGCTTTAAGTCCCAAAAGCACAAGGATAAACTGACTATTCTAATAAAAAAAAAAAAAAAAAAGGACTGAGTGTCATTTACCTTCATCTCGAACACTCTTAACCTTATTTACAGCACGTTCACCATATTCTTCAGCAAGGTGCTTTGCCCTCTTTACAGATTTGCCAAGGAACTTTTTCAGTTGAGTCCTTAAAAGAAAGCATATTTTTTCAACATACAATAATGGAAAATTCTGATTTTTTTTTTACTACTATGAATCAATAATTTTGATTTGAAATGCAATCTTATCTTTTTTCATTACTACTTCTTAAAATAAGCAGTAAATTTGACAGCAGTCATGCAATCTTCAGTTCAACCACAGAGCTACAGGCTTATATAAAATCAGGTATCGCTTGTAAAGTGGTTACTTAAAATGTAACTTATTCAGTAGTCAGAAGGAAAGCTTCAGCTTAGAAAAATAAAATCTGTTTTTTCTTTCTAGGTAAAGGAAAAAACATAAAACTGCATCTTACGTTTTCTGTTTTAACCTTCCTCCATCGGTGTCAGTTTGCTGTGTTTGCATTTTGTCTTCATCATCAGACTGTGCTGCATCATTACTAGGAAATACAGAAGTGACTGTTTAATGGGATGTCATAATGAATCTAAATTGAGTGAAATGTTAGTAAAGTAGGCTCTGCATTTTAGGATCCATCTTTGTTCCTCTATGTAACACATTGGAAAAACATGGACATTATTTTAATCACATAATAAACAGGTTCTTCAGTTCTTAGGTATCTTGATATACCTGCAGACACTCTGCAGGTGCCAAAGATATATTATTCCCCGCCACAAATTTCCAACTTAAGCTTATAGTGATACTTTGAAAGCTAAGAGCAGACAAAATACATTAAACTACATGGAAATGGTAACATGTCACTCAGTTCTTGTATCTTGCTTTCCATAGATCAAATAAATGAATAGTTGTTAATTCTGAAATAGACGTTTTTTCACAAAAGAGTTCTAGAGAATTGAGGTTTTCAATAATACACCAAGCAAAAAAACTAGAAATTGTCTGATGTACAAATTGATATAGGCCTTTGAAAAGAACATCTAGACTGACACGATTTTCTTATCATTAAGCACATGTCTTTTTCTATAAAGGATTGCAAAAAGATTCTGTTTTGCACATTAGAAGGATCTAAAGCTTTATTAAGAACAGGTAAACCTCAAAGCAGTCAGCTGTACTGATGACAACAGATCTTCTGAAGAACAGTCTCCTATGAAACACTGAAAAAGCTAAAGGAGGTGGTGGCATGAACATCATCCAGTACTTGAACTGTGTTTAATTCAGCATAGAAATGACATTTAGTATATCAAAGGCTAACTGGAGATCAGCAGATGTTCAGATGTACTTGCTTGTCAAGTTCCAGCAGTATCAGCAACTTTTAGTAAACTTGAGAGAAGTCAATAAGGAGCCTGGTTCATTGAGAACTGGGAATTAGCTCAGATTAGAGAGATGGATTTGGGTTCTTTTTACCTGCATATAAGCAGCTTCCATTTATGCAAAAACTGTGAGAGCAACAGCATCTTATGATCTGAAAGCTCTCATGACTCATACCTGACATATTCTTTAGTTCTCCTCATGATATGCAAAGTCAGGGGATTAATGCCTGTTGGCAACTTCTCTTCTGCCAAACTCAGAGGTATTTCTTCACCTGTATCAAGGTTTTTAATCATTACACTTGCTAGAATTTCCTATGAAAAAAATAGATGTGAAATGAAGAGAACTTGATTAGACTTGAAAACTTAGAGCAAAACAGAAATCATCAAAACTCATTTTAATGGGAAGTTCTGTAGCTCAGTATATATTTGTTTTACAAAGACTAAGTTTAAATTAGCATGTTAGTGCAAACATTATCAAGCACTAGACAAAGATGAACAGTTACATATCACAAGCTTCAATTTCATAAATCAAAAATGCAGCTATAGAGACATCAACCACTGCCTGACACCTTTCATGCTAATATCAAACATACTATGTAATTAAAAGACACTGCAGTCTTCCCCTTTTCCACTCCAGCTCCTGTATCTTAGGTTTAGCCAAAGGCAAATTTAACATACAGAAAGGAAAGGAATTTAGAACTGACTAGCACCACAAAGGAAGAGGTTTATTTGGAGTATCTCATGAATGCTTACACAGGTTCAGCAACAGTTAAAAAAAGCTATATAGTGACAGACATGAATGAAAACTTACAAAAGCCAAATATCATCAGGATTAGTGGAATTATTAACAGAAAAACTATTTTTTAGTATGAGGAAGATAATTTTCCTACTGCTGACTCCTTCCTCTTTTAGACACATGACGAAATGTCAGGTTTGCTGGTGCTCCCTCCCATGAAAATCTTTTGAGCTGTTTGCTTAGCTACCAACGCAAACTTGTTGGCATTTCATGTCTGTTACAAATCACACTTCCAAAGACTAATGCCACACATGACTCAGGGGACACAAAGCTGTTAGGTGGACAAAGCCAGCTGGGTCATCACTCCTATTTGCACTCCTGGTGACTTGGAATGATTCAGAGAACATGGAGCGACCTGTGACAACAGCAATTCATTTAACAGACAGAGAAAGCAAGCACGAAGGTGTACCATGTACAGACCACAGCCATTGATACCTCATCTGTGAGCTCTCTGCCAGAGTTAGACCTGGGTCTTTGTGGTCCAAGTACTTCATTTGTTGTTTGGCCATCAGCTGCTTTTCCATTTTCCTGAAATTGTGCAGACATAGATTACATTATCTCTACTGTAACACTGCAGCAATGGAAAATGCTACAGTTACCAATGTATAACCATTTCCCAATACCTGTGCAGTGACGATTTTATCTCCACTAGTTGCACTGGCCAAATCCAAGGAAGGCTGCGAATCTTTGGGCACACCCTCTGTCACTGAACTTGAAGTTAAAAGACCACCAGCTGTGAAGCTGTCTCGAGAAACTAAAAACAGATTGATCAGGAAGAGCTAACACTTGCCTTAAGTATCAAATCCTAACATCAGTTACAGGCCTGAACATCCTTTTTGACCAGTTTGGTATTTTTTAATGATCAATTGCCAGCAAATCTAACTTACAATTATGTATTTCATATACAGTTGGAGGTTCAGGCATGATTTCACACCCAGGCCTCTTAAGCTTTATTAACTTCTTTTTAATAATCATTTCCCTAGTAACCCAGGACTATGTATTTTCGTAAGACCTCAGTCCAAACCTTTTCTTGCATTTCTATGCAAATACAGACCACACACTCATTTTATTTGAAGTAACTGTTTTTTTAGCTTATGTGCTGATGAGTCAACTTCTCATCGCTACAGCTACAGCTATTTTAGTAGGAAGTCTTACTTTACAAGAAAGCCTATGAATGAGGAACACTTCTAAAGCAGAAAGGTATTACTTCATTGTAATAGGCTAAGACTGTTGAAGGATTTTTTACCCATCAACTAAACTAAAATCACAGGACTGAACAATCCTTCACTCAAAACACAAAAACCAGTAATCCTGTAGATACGTAAACCCATCTAAAACAGAATACTTGCCTTCTAAAACAGGTTTTTGCACTTCAAAATCCAGTTCACTCTTCTTCTTCCGGGGAGGTGGAGCTGGCCGTGCAGGGGGGGGTGGTCTTGGGGGAGGAACATTTGTGGGAGGTGGGGGCCGGGCTGGGACAGGCTTCTTTGTGCTCGCAACTATGTCAGGCTCTACAGTCAGCTGCCTTGGTGGCTTTGCTGGGGGCATTTCTTCTGTTGTAGAAAGGTCTTTGGTAGATAAATCTGAAGCCACTTTTTCTGAAGTATTTGCCTCTTTCTTGTCTGTTATGTCCTCTTTTCTTGATGTTTCTCCTTGTGCTGCAGTTTCATCTATTTTATGGTCAGTTGCATTTGTTACTTTTGTTAGTTTATGAGATTCCTGTTGGTTAGAACTAAACAAAAGCTTGCCAGACTCCAATTCAGCATCCTTACACACACTCTGATCCTCTGATTCTCTAGTGTCTTCTGGTAATGGTATTTCAGCAGCTAGTACTTCTGGGATATCATTAATGATACCTGATCCAGAAATCCAAGCATTTGCATCTGAAGTTGGAACAGTCAATTCATTTCCTCTAGAAGCTAAAGAATCATCCTCTAGTTGTTGGGCCTTCTGGCTTTCTTCTATAATACTGTCAATGATCTAGAGAAACAAAACAACACCATTCCACCAGTCTCCAGCAGGCATTTCCTGCATTCGCAAACCAGTCAGCCTGCACAATACCCACAAGAACTCTTCCACTGAAGAGCTGTTTTATATACAACATGCATTTTGCTTAAAAAGGAGACCAGAACCTTGGTGCAGAAATGGGCATAATCACAAGATAAAATGAAGTCACCAATTTCTTTAACATGGAGAGAAAGTTAGGAAACAAAAGCTGTTCACTCCTCAGAGTTCTCATGTACTGCTAAATATGTTCCTGTAAATTACACAAATAATTCAAAACTGGTAAATCATATTCTAAAAACATATTTATGTTTTTAGAACATTTAGTTTGATTTTTACCCTTCAGAGGAACATTCTTATTAACATTAACAATTAATTCTAACCTATGGTAACGAGGATAAATACTGATCATTAAATTATTTAATATTTTTAGTGTGATGCTGGAAGCTCAAAGCAGTATTTAACTAACCTCTTTTGAATCATCTTGTTTAATTTCTCGTAGAAATGTTTCATTTCCAGCTTTGTGTAGTTTATTGTCCATATCCTACAGAAGAAAAAGTCATAAGATGATAGTACTAACTTCTTCAGTAAGATGATCTAACAAAAATACAGCTCCAACAAGTTAAAAAGTATAAAGGACAAGAAATCTGCCACATTTTCACACACTACTGCTGTCAGACGTTTAAACAGTAATGCTCAGTACACATGAGTTGTATTTCAGAGTCATGCACAGAAAGGCTGCACACTATGCAACGAAGTAGGCAGTTGTGTATGAGAGGCTGCAATCTCAACTCACATCAAACTGAAGGCAGCATGAGGTTTAGAGAAACAAACACACATAATAATCTGTGGTAAGGAAATTCTATATTAAAACATTTTCTCATTTCTTTATCGGCTTTTAGGGAAAGATACAAAATCTATATAATAGCCACATGTAGTAGGAATTATTTAGAAATTTCCAAATTGAGGCAGGCAGCTCTATCAAGTGGTTACAAATATGCTTCTGAGATTGTAACATGGAATCTTACATTCTACAATTATTCTCAGTGCACATTGTATATTTTAGTCATCAGTCATCTTCATGCAGATCCTTCCAAAATCCAGATAAGCTGAACTGAAAATCTATTTGTGAGTAAACATTTTAATCAATTCCTGCAAAATTTTAGGTTCAGAACCACAAGTAGTTTATACCCTAGGATACAGCTTTAACCCCAGGTGTAATGGACCAGTAAGAGCTTCATCGTACACCTTCTCTTCTACATGAATTATTAGACTCCTAAAGAGTTTGGGTTATGAAAACAAACAAACAAACCTTTAAAGATCATCTAGCCCAAAGAAAGGCCACAACACCATGCTGTCCATAAGCACATATATCAGCAATATCTAAAGTGCAACCTGATGGAATCCTTGACATTGGAAGGAATCTGCAGAGATGCAGTAGCCCTCAAAGCAGAGCCAGCTAGAACAGGGTATTTTGAATCATTTGTCCCTGTTTTATTATTTAGAGTGACTGTCTGGAACAGATATTTAAGAAATTTCTCCTTAGACTTTGTCTAGACTCTCAAACAACCAAACAGAAGCTCTAGAGCATCCTAATATATTACACTTGAAACTCCCCCCTGCCCCAAATTCTAGCTGACATCTACCTTGGAAAGTTCTGACCTGAAGAAACAGCTCATTGTGCAAAGACAGCTGCAATTACAGAAAAATTCTTCCCCCCTCTCCAATCCCTCCCCCTCCTGCCACAAAGTGTTTCTACTCTAAATGCAAGCTCTGTTTTGCTTGTTTATTAAAATCTACCTTCAAATGTATGATTACTAAATATTTAAGTGTAATCAGTGCCTACAGAAGCCCATTATATTAATTTCCAATTCTGTTGACATTAAACTCACACACCTATTAAACTTTGGACTTAGGAAATATTTCTTACCTATTCCAAGACAAACTATGCCATTAGTCACACATTCACTGAACTGATATGGTACCAAGCAGAGAAGCTACTACTTTTTCTACCTTCAGAAATTTAGCTTTGAACAAGTGATTTAGGAAGATACTTCAAAAAATTAAAAAATCTAATAGCAACATAGAGAACTTCATAGGTAATCATTCATAACGACATTAAAGTTAGTTTTGAAGTTCATCGATTGCACAGAGTTTAATGAGAATAATAAAACAACATTGCTTGAAAGGCTTACACATGTAATATTTAATTATTAAAGGGACATTAAATAGAAAACAAAATGTGGGTAAGGCCCTGTTCCCTAAGAAGTACAGCAAGATATACAGAGTACTGCTGACAGCTCAGAAATACTGCTTCACTACGATTTTCCAACACTTTGCAGACAAAACTGCAATCCTTCATTAGGCAGAAGTGTTGTACAGCACCACCTTTGGCCCTTCTGAGACCAGGAAATGCGTGTTATTTGCACAAGGTTCCAGCTCCTCACCTATTCACTGTGTGCTGGATTCAGCAGTGCTGTCACTATGCACAGAATACCAATCACCTGCGTGGGAAGTGGCAATGCTCTCTCATTAAGCTAAATACAGTGTTTTATCTTCACATAACCTAGAGGGGAGGCTTCTGAAGTACAAACATTAAGATTTCTCTTATTTTGGGGACAGAAGAGACGCAGTCACCTATTTCATATAAAGCAGGACCAAAACCCAGATGGCTGCAGAGGCTTGCTTACTACTCGCAAATCAGTTGAAAGAGGACAGTTTAGTAATCACATACAGCTTAATTAAATTGCACATACACATTTCAGAATAAAATGAGCTTCAAGAGTCTGTAACATACCCTAAATAAAAGGAAAGCTGGAATTTCAAGACAAGCACAATTGCTACCTACAAGGAACATCTATAATTTCCTCTGTGTGCAGACGCCAGGGCACATCAACATTAGGTGGAAATACTTAAGCCTGTGTTCATCAACAAGCACTTGATTGATTTTAAGAAGGAACTCACCTTTGCTACATGGGCTCCAACTTTTGTAGGTGATCTGTTAGAAAGAGAAGATAGACTTGAGTAGAGTTCAAAGACAGTAAGCTTTGTTTTAAACAGTCTATAACACAGCCTTCCTTTGCAGGAACGGCACACTTGATAATTCAGATGAGGAACAAAGCGAATGCTTTTCACATCACTTCTATACAAGTTCCCTACTCTATACCACACACAGACCCACAGTTTCTACAAACTCTGAGAGTTTGTTGGCAGAATCTTCCACAAATCACCTTTTTATCACCCTTTTCTAATAAAAAAGACATTACTCCAAGTACAGTACTAAAAACATTTTGTATTACAGAGAATTTAAAACTAGCATGTGTATGCCAAGCCTTGGGTGGACATTAAAGAAACAAAAACTCCCAGAAAGCAGAAACACAAACACTCCAGTACTGTGCAAATCAAGTGCCAGAATCCTGATCATAGAGTTGGCACTATCACAGCCACACTGCCCTTCAGACTCTGTAGCAAACCTAAGATCTTGTTTCTAATCAGGACATTTGGTATAAATAGAGACAAAATACTTTCTAACAGGAAGGAACCCTAAGCACTACTTTCCAAAATACACACTTTGAACCAGTGACTTTGCATTACTAACCACTCACACACCACCTCTTGTTACACTAATTACATGACAGAACAAGCTATCTTAGGGGAATGGAATCAAATAATTACTTCTTGTCAAGTTAATTCAATTAGTGGATGGTCAGCTCTTATTATATCCTGAATTTACATCTTCTACCAGACTTTCAGAATTCTGGAAGATAATTAAATATTGAGTCACACTGCTTACTCTGACTACAGAATCTTACTGATACATAATGGAAAGGACCACATGATTTTTCCAGGCTATTTCCACACAGAATTGTTCTATGATTTTATCAGTTTGTCAGTCACAAGCAGAGACAAAGTTACAGATTAATTCCCTAAAAGCTTGCTACCAAATGAACTACTTGGATTGCACATATATCCCAGCTGACTGTCAAGATCAGGGACACTCTGAACAGTATCACCTGACACCAAGCAATAAAGACAAATATTGAGATCTCAGGCTCATTTGCCCCTCCCGTCTCCAAAATTGTTTTAAGGAACAATACCTCCTGAAAAAACCCACAACTGTTTCCATCTGTTTTTTAAGAATTTCAGCTCTTCACTTTACCATCTGGAAGCATTTAATCACAAAAAGCAAAGGTCCCATTTATACAGCAGAGCTAAGTAAGAAGAAAATACAGTGGATTGGTACATAAAAACTCTATCATTGCAGCTAATTTAACATGTTACACTGAGATGCTTCTGTCCAAATACTAACTTCAGGTGCACAATACCTGTGACACTGTTTTGAGGTATAATCCTCCTAGAAAGCTCTAACCCCGATGTACAAAAAGAGAAAAATTAATATTTTGACCAGCAAAACAAGAACATTTTTTGTCTCGCAAAATACATTGCTGGGAAAGGCCACAGCCTGTGTGGGATTTCTGGTTACTGAAACATTTTCAGTTCCACTATCAACTCTTGCATTTCCTTAGGAGTGGCAGAAATGTGTCACATTCATTAAATCCATGAGATGACTTTAACAATGAAATATATTTATAACTACAACATTAATTCCTAGGCTTCAGACAGGGTCCTATTTTACAAGACACTGCTTAGACTTAACAACCTAAATAAGACAAATCCCTCAACTGCAAATAGATATTTCAGTTTTCTACTGTGACACTTTCCTCTAATGAGCCACTCACTTCTGGTACAGGCAACACATTCCTACGCTGGTTACACAAAATAGGAGATTCAAAAGACACTGCTACTGATTCAGACATCTTTAGCTAATTAGTTTGCAGAAAATCTGCACTCAAACAAAACCAGATGTTACTTTTCGCTCTCAGGCTACTTAGCCACCTTGGGTAAAAGGTGCTTGAGTGATACAGGTTACAGAACTAGCAGGTGTAGAACATAACATCATGCTGATAGCTTGACATAACCCACACACACAATTAAGGTGAAGCTTTACCATGGAATTTGCATGCTTTTAAAATACTGCAAAACTTCCACAACTGTTAGGCAAAACCCCCACTTTCAGATCAGTTTGTAATACAGCCAGGTAAGTTCAGTGGCTTGGCTGAGAGGACTTGAGCTGTGTGTCTGTCAGCACCATCTCTCCCTGTGCTGTGAGCAGCTACTGCTGATTTAAACAAAGTCAGCTGGCTCGGTAACTGAAACCTTTTGTAGCTCAACATGACTCTGGAATGGTCTTGTCTTCTCAAGCACCTGAACTTACAGCCTTCCCCATGCCCCAGTTTTACTTTAAAGCCCATTAGTTCTCTGGATGCAGTATATGAAATCCTTGTCTTTTTTAAAAAAGTATATACAGTGGCAGAAGTGTCTGAAAATATTTACATAAGATCACCAAAGATCAAATATTGATTTTGCTTTGAAAGGTCAGGCAGCACATGAAAACTGACATATGCCACAGAAAACATAAGGCAAAAACCAATCTTTTATGAACATTCACTAAAAAGTGGGATTTATAAACTGATAGCAACACATCTTCTGGACTGCATTTCACATAACTTCTAAATTATCTTACCTGATACCACTTTTACACCAGTTTAACAAAGGAAGCCTTCAAGGTTATCTACAAAGATTAAACACAATTCACAGAAATATCCCATTTCACCTGCACAAACAGATGTCTGATTAGTCTGAAAGTCACACAAACTCACAGAAAAACTTTTAAAAAAATTCTTTATCCCACTATCAAATTCATCCTTAGTGACCAGACCACAGGAAGCTCCCATTCTCACTCTCAGGTAGCTCCAGCCTAGCACCTGTTTGAAGCGGGCTTCACATTTTCAACATGTTATTGTTAAGTTTTGTTACAGAAAACAAAACATTCAGCCCTTCAAACAAAAAACAATGCGAATACTGGCCTTGGGCAAATCCCAAACCAACAGTGCCTGCCTTCCTGGAAGAATGGACATTGTTATACAACAGGTGTGCTAGCAAGCAGATGGGAAGGGGTTTGCAGTGCACGCACCACAGCTGTGCCCTGTACAGAACATACAGGTTCAACAGCCAGACCAGGAACTGCGTTCCTCACTGTTCGGCACATGATGTTCCCTCTAACCTGTGCTGCCCTGGAAATTTTAATTACTCCTGCTGCAGCTCTCCATGGCAGTCACACCTTCAAACTTACCGAGATTCACTGCTGCAATGCATGCTGCCCTGGGGAAGCTCCTGTGCGGAAGCTTCAGCAAACTCTGAGTGCAGAAATGCATCTGCAGCACTGAACACAACCAACACTACATGCTCCATCTATTTCCTGCCATGATCAGCTTTGCTCATTGCCTAAAATACTCCCACACACACAGCAGTTGTACCAAGCATCTCCCACATGTCAGTGGGCACAACTTAACCTTACCTGTCTTCCTACACACAGGAACACTAGACTCCTCAGGAAAAGCATCAAGGCAACTTCTAAAAGATAGGACTACTAAAGCTACAAGACAAGAATTTAAACAGAAGTACCAGAAGACATTTCTCATTACCTACACCATCTCTTTCGTTTGGTTTCTCATAACAATTTTTAGGATACAAGCATACTAGGAACAAACTTGCCCCCCAACTGTTAGGCATATGAAGTCCAAACTATAAGGTGTGGCAGTTCTTGATTTCAGAGTGGATGGATCACTTTTCCTATAAATAAAATATAGAGGGTCTGTCATGTGCCTGCATCTAACCAAGTGTGCCTTACTTCATACTTTGCTCCTCTCAAAACTGATATCCTCCTGTATGGGACTGTTCAGGCCTCTACATTTCAGCATCTTTTCCTAAATTATTCCATGGTTACAGTGCTTTTAAAGTGAGTGACAGAGGTTAAATAGGGGCATCTTCTATCACACTACTTCTCCCATTTTACTCTTATCTTAGTTATCCAACAGATGGACGCTCTTCACGTGTCTTGTCAAAAGCAGAATTACAAGTAAAAGTCAAGAGCAGAAGAGAAGCACACAGGCCTTGCCAAAGGGGATACAGTAGTCTCAAAACATCTCCAAACATACCTCACCTAAGAGAAGTCATCACCCCAGAGGAGCTACCCCAGGAACACTACCTCAGACCATCGCAACCTGAAAGAAACACTGCACCAGGTTCTGTAATTCCTGCTAATTAGTTCTTAAAAAGCACCAGTTAGAGATGTACTCGAGGACGAGGATACAGTGCTTTCCTTGAGACGGACCCAAGCATCAGTAATTTAATGACCTAACAGTGGGAATTCAGAGCCTACATCCAACCTGAAAATGCCACTCTTATAGACCAGATAATTAATAAAACAAATAAACTGCAAAGAAGTCAGAAAGCTGACACGAACCTTTGGCACCACTTTCAGAGTTTCTCTATCAGCAGCTATTAAAACTTCCCCACGTAAAACCAAGGCCAGGGAGGGAGGAAGCTACAAACCTCACATTTTTAATTAGGGCAAATATATCTACACTGTTTTGCTGCAAACTATTGCTGCCTAAAAGCATTCCCAACTGATTTTACTGATCATCAGAACACTGAATGCAGGAGGAAATTTCTGAAACTGCAGAGTGCAACATGTACGTGCTTTCAGTGGCCTTGCCTGCAACAAGAAGGTTTTGATTTTTTTCTTTTTTTTTCTGTGGTCCCAACTCAACATCATTACACATGCAAAATAATATAGCAGCCTGCTTCCTAGAAGTGTCCAGTGCATGTGTGAGATTAGCTCTTATGAAATCTCAAAGCTTATCTTGAGAAAATACTGTTAGATCCAACAACAGACTGAATTACAGACCAGTAGCTGTATTGCAAACTAAGCTCACGGACGTCGCCTCCTTCTTGACTCAGGCTCACAGAATTCTATTGACTCAAGTCAATGATGCATTGATACAGGTTATGGAAGAACAAATTCCATAGAATAGAGAAATTAAAAGCATCTTTACTTTAATTTCTAGTGAGTGACTTTGTATTATCCCGTTCTGCTTAGATAAAAGTGGTGGAAACCTGCAAAGCCAGGACACATGGCATTATCTGTATCAGATAAAAGGTGGATGTGCAGTAGGACAGGTTTAATAGCTCACTTCTCCCAAACAGTTTGCTTCCTCTTTCCTGTCTGTGGCATCTAGTCACACTAATCCCTCATCTTCACCCTCTCCTGTTCCAACCCTGACAGGTTCCAGCTGCTTTAACTTATTGAACAGTTTTAGCTGTTTCTAGTTTTCTGCTGTTTATTTTGAGTTAGTGCAGCTCAGAGAAGAGTTTGATCACTGTTCCTAGACGAAGATAAGCAGTTGAAGAAAGACCTCATTTCAGCACAAGCACTGTGAATTTGGCTTATCTCGTCTTACAGAACTGTATGCTAAGATGTGCTTTTCACCAGGCTACAGCTAAGTAGGTAAGTTCAGAAAAACTTTAATACAGGATCTGAAGGTGAGGAGAAAAGATCTAGTCTTTCTTTTCTTGCAGGCATCCTGTGACCACTGAGTCGCAGCTTAAAACAAGCTCCTTAGTCCATTATTAAAGTTTCAAATGCATGGATTCCACAATCCATATCTATTACTCTAGACAAGCCCCATTCTACCAAGCAAAATAATGCAGAGGTTTGGTTCAGGCTACACAAAACCCAGAACTGATACAAGCCATAACCTGTCTAGCAGACAACCACAAAGACAGATTTACAACAAGAGGGAGCACATTTAGCTGACACCAACAACACGGTGTCGGGGTTAGTTCTGAGGCAGCAGCACTGGGATCCACTTCACAAAACGCTGGTAAATCTTCACTACTGGAACCAGCTGGATAAAGGCAAGAAGCGTCAAAGTGACACAGAACCACAGATTTGTTAGGGTTGGAAGGGACCTCTAGAGATCATCCAGTCCAACCCCCATAAAAAACAGTACAAGTATTAGAGACACCACTAAAAACAGAGCACAGAGCACACCAGAAGTTGCTCTTCACGCAGCAACAGCTGCCTGTTGCTATCGAAGCTCGCTCGCTTCTCCTTCCTCAGAAAATCTGTTACTTTTATCGCATTTCAGGGATGACTTCTGCCGATACCGATGCCATCTCCGCACGTCTCCTCCCAGCGCTACACCCGCTCCCGCCTCAGGAAGGCAGGTATGATCTCATCCTCTCACGGCCACCGCCGTCCGCACCAGCCCCGAGCAAGCCCCGCTCGGTTCCCCGCGCCCTCCGCGCCCCGGGCAGACCCCGACATCTCAGGGGGCCGCGGCCCCGCGCTGACCCCGCTTCCCCCACGCCCCCGGGAGCTGCCCAGGGACGGCGGGGCCGCGCTGAGAGCAGGCGGGAGGGAGGGAGGAAGGGAGGGCAGGGCCGCGCGAACTCACGGCGCGGGGGAGCCCGCGGGATGCACGTCCTCGGGCGCATCGTAGAACTCCTCGGTGTCGCTGTCGGACGCCATGGCCGGGCCGGGCCGCCACCTCCGGGCACCGCGGGCCGGGCGGCGCCGCGCGGCTATCGCGAGAGCGGCCCGGCCCCGCCCCCGCCCGCGAGGAGCTGCGGGAGGGGCTCCCCCCTCCCCCGCGCCCTGCAGCGCCCCCTGGCGGCCGCGGTGAGGTGGGTGAGGGGGAGCGGCCGCCTCTCGGCCCCGACGGAAACAGCGGATCGCAAAATCACGGAATTGAATAGGTTGGAAAAGAGCTCTGAGGCCATCGAGTCAACCGATGGCCCAACACTACCGTTGTCAGACAAGGGCGCTGAGTGCCACGTTCAGTCTTTCCTTAAACACCTCCGGGAGCGGTGGCTCCACTGCCTTTCAGTAGCTCGTTCCTGTCTCTAGTCACCCTTTCTGTGAAGAAATTCTTCCTGACGTCCAACCTAAACCTCCTCTGGTGCAACTTAAGACTTTGCCCCTTGTCCTCTTGCTGGATCCCTGGGAGAAGAGCCTGACCCCCACCTAGTCTTTTCCAGCCAGAGGATTCTATGATACAATCAGGTGGTAGAGAATTAAGATAGTCTACTAGACAAAACGACAGGAACTTTCTAAACAATTTTTTTCTCAGTAATTTCTGTAATGAATGTTTGAAAACGGCAGCAGGAATTAAATAATATGCTTCCTTATTCATTTTTCCTCGTATTTTTCTTTCCATAAATTTTGGAAATTTATCCCATCTTCTGGTCAGTTTTGACCTCTCATCTAATTATGAGGGATCAGCAGTAACTCCCAGGGGAAAGAGGCTTCCCCTTGAAACCTGCCTTGCCTTTAATATTTGCTTAGCAAAATGTGCCTGTTCCTGAGCCAAAACACTTAATCAATACATGTGACAGTGGCAGGCTGAGCATAAATTTAGGCTTCCCCTCCACATTCTCTGCACTGACCTCCTGGCCCGCTTGCTCTTTAGCTCTAGCTCAGCTACAGCTCTTTTCCTGGCTTTTGACAAGCACAGAGTTTCCTAAAGCACTGACACAAACTGGAGTTCTCTTATTTTTTTTTTAATTGAGTAAATTAATTAATTTAAATCTATTCTCTTATTTTTTTTAATGAGTAAAGGCTTAACGTATTTTAGACGGATACTGTTGTCAAATGGTCAACACAGTCGTGGTTGTGCACATGCAGGCATCTACATGCACACCTGTCCTTGCACATGCAGGTGACATGAGGCCACATCCTCTGGTTCCCTTAAAAAATCATGGTGCTTCTCAGCCAAACCAGAAGTGCTGGGATGACACACTGATGATGTTTTGGAAGGAAAGGAAGGAAACACACTGGAAATGCATAAGCAATTCTTCTGATTCTTTTTAAAAATAAGGAAGAATGAGCCTAACATACACCTTGAGCTCTCAATGTTGAAGAATTTGAATAACTAATTAGTACAGAAAATGCTGACTTTATTCATTGCACACTGTTTCTGCTCCAACTGACAGCCAAACACAATAATTGCATTACAGTAAGTAGGATGGGCTGTGAATTATTAAAGTCAGTAATGATGTAACCTTAGCTGGGGAAGGCAGATGGCTCGGGAAACTGGAGAAAAATGTTATTGAAAAGTATCTTCAATTGTTTATTAGTTTGTCACTCACGGCAGTTGCACGAGTTCATGTTTCATTAGGCAGAGGAAATTATGTCATTGCAGAATTAAAGAACATTCAAATAAAAGTCCAGTTTTAATATTTAGTCGGGTCTTACGTGATGATTAAAATTCAGCTTTGCTGCAGTGGTCTTGACCTTTCCACTCCAAACCCACTTCTTTTTTGCATCAGAGTGGCCTCTCAGAGGTTGATAGAGCCTGTAGATAAGGAGGATTATAACCACAGCTCCACAGTGACACAGCCCAGCCTGATTTGTGCATGGAGACAAACATAGTCATGGCTACTAAGGTGTTATCTAAGTATCAGAAAACCCACTGGCCAAGACAGAGCCAGAACAAGGACTTGTTCCTGGTGAGGTTATGCTGTCTCTGTAGGGTGTTGCTGGGGCTGTGCAGTGTTTTCAGGTTGACTGACTGCTGTTATCTCTGCTGCTCACAAAAATCAGCAAGAGAACAATTAGGTGTAACAGGGACAAGGTTTCCCAAGACAGAAGATAAAGGTCATAATTAGTGTTTGCAAGTAACCTGGTTGCTTTGTCCCCAGAACTGGCACAGCTCTTTCCCAGGCTGCAGGCAGGGATGAGCACCAGGAAGGCAGTGAGGGTTCATCTCACTTTGCCACAGAAGTAGAATGTGTTGACTTGGAGGGATTGCAATGGCCAGCTCTGTAAGGAGCTGTTAAATCTTCAGACTTATAGCCGATATTGTCCTGGCCCGGTTTTCTCCAAAACAAACCCACATGAGGAAGAAGATGAGATCATGGGTTAAAATTCTTATGAGTGGCAGACTCCTTGACATAGCAGATTGTACATTTGCTAGGATTTGCTAACATAAAATCATACACAATTGAATTACTTGGATTGTTTTCTGACTTCCATGTCCTTCTCAACAATTATTCTATGCATTTGACACCCGAGTGAGCACAGACTCACCCCGGTGTTTCCCCAGTACACCATGGCTGAGCCCTGTGCCCAGCAGCTGAAGGTCCTTCATGCCCTCTCTGATCTTGGTCCGGTAGTGAGAGTTTTTAACTTCTTTAGCTTGGACATGGACTTCCCCCAGGGCCTTCCATGAATCAGAGCTCATGCATCAGCTTGTTCCAAGCACTCTGTGGTATCAGCAGGACCATCTTACCAAAATCACCACTGACGTGTGGAAGTTTCCTGGTCTTTTGCCATGGCGCGGCTGACTTCAAGTGTAAAGGTTTGTGTCTTCTTGAGTGATTTTGCTGCTGCTTTTGTGGTTCAGAGGCTCAGAAAGCTCAGGAGTCCCTCTCTGTTGCTTCCTAGCCCATTTGCTAGCACTGCTGATATTGGCAGCAGGTCTTGGCTCCACTAAATCTTTGTCTACTCACTGCAGACAGATACAGGGTAGATTTGCAGCCTCTGCAAGGTATCACCCATCTCCTGATTCATCTGGTGACCTAGGGACATAAGATTTTAAAGGAAAAATTTTTTTATCATTGCATTAAAGAAAAATAAGGACAAAAAGTATTTTTAGGGATAACTTGAAGCTGATTCATTCTGCAGCATAGACAGTGGCTATCTGTCTATGCTGCAGAATCTGATCTCCTGTGTGCCTTCTGGACATCTGGACACAGGGAGAAACAAAGGCCACAAGTGCTGGAAGAACTGCTGGTCCCGGGTCTATCGTAGGATGCAGACAGTGAAAGTGAAACCTAAAACATCTGTCTGAACCAAGAATTACAGCAAGGTTTCCTGCATGGCATCCTGGGGCTTGGAGATGCTTCTCTGTGTGGCCTTGCTCCCTGGGGGTACGAAGTTTGGTGAGAGTAGAAGAGACTAAGAAATTACAGAAATTACTACTGTGTGGAACTGTGAATAACATCAGTGGTCAGATAAAACAAGTTAAGTCCCTTTGATTGAAAATCCTGAGCACCAAGCCTGTGCTGGTCTAAGAGAGGCAGGGAAACAGGAAAATCTACATACCTTGAGCACCATGTAGGAGTATCTATTTTTGCCAACTTGTCTGACCAGCCATTGATGCAAATCATGATTCCTGGCTCTCTCTGTGAGAGCAACTCCTGCCCAGTGCTGCAAACCATTCAGGCACCTTTCCTTGGCACCTGCCAGCACAGCCATCACACAGTATTACCTTGGCCCTGTGCTGTCCCAGGGGGAACTTGCTGGGAGGTTTGGTGTGTTGACAACACACATCTTGCACAGGCAGCTTTGTGTGAAGGGTGGTCACATAGAAGGATGCAGAGTGCACCCAAAATTATGCAGAAGTGCCAGGAGGGTCACAGGAGGATGAGGAGGGGCAAGCAACTTTGGTGAGTATTGGCAAAGAGAGGAACCAGGAGAAACTGGAGGAGGGAGGGAGGATCCCAGCTAGAAAAATACTAGGAGGGAACTCAAATCATCCTGTAAGAGGGTGAAGAAATGCATTCAGAAATGCACACCCAGGGATAACTGGAAGAATGTGGTCCAACACCCACCTGCAGGCACAAGAGAGTGGAAAATCTGTACTGGGAAATGCTCTGTACCCAGGTCCCACACAGTCTTCCCTGGGCATCCAGCTAACAACAGCAATGAAAACCCCATAAATAGCAAATTAGAAAAAACACTGACAAAATATATTTCAAGCAAAATGTTTCCTGAAGAAGATGTGGCAGGGAAGAGAGATATGGCATGGTTGTATGTGGCTGTATGCATCAGGTGTGGAAATAGACAGTGGTATTTGCCAGCTGCTGATTATTGAGTCACACTGCAAGCCCTGCGCCTGGGATATTTACACCAGCAGCTATGAAACAGGTTTGTTTTCATGCAGGTTACAAGACTGATAGGGAGCACACGGTGCTATAACACGTGTCTTTCCTTTCTGGGAGCATGGGAAGTGCTCAGCACAAGGCATGCCGTAGGAAAAAAAAATCCCACGTAACTGAAAAGCAGATATGGAAAATATTTTTCCTGAATGGACTGGGAAGTAATTTCCTGTTGTGATTAAGAGGGAAAGGTCTTCTGACTTACGTTTGCTGAAGGTTCTTCATCAGGAGCTGTAGTGATTGGACTAATGGGTTCAAACAGAAAGAGGAGATTTAGTTTAGATATACAGAAGAAATTTTATACTGTGAGGGTGATGAGGCACTGGAACAGGTTACCCAGAGAAGTTGTGGATGTCCAATCCCTGGCAGTGTCAAGGCTAGGTTAGATGATGCATTGAGCAAACTAGTGAGAAGTGCCACTGCACTCCTTCCTTATGGAGATGCGCTTTCCATGCATGACAGTGCCTGGCAGCATGTGCTTTATGCAGCTGAAGGGGTTGGCTTTTTTTTTTATCTGCAAAGACCAGATTTACCTTGGGAATATCCAGCAGTGAGGCTCCTTCCCATGGCTCAAAAGATGGGAGGAAAGGGTTTAATATCCACTGGGAGGTTGATGCCCTTTTGCTCCAAACACAGGATATGCCCAGGCTGCCTCCATCCCACAGGTAGGGACAGGGTACCTGGAACTGAACAAGAGTGACTGGTCTGTTGCAAGGATGAGCCAGGATGGGCTGAGCAAAAACTGGCAGTGCCTGGGGGGTTTCCCTGCCTCCAGAAGCAGAGCATCAAACTTTTCTGTTGGAAGTGAAACAACCTTGTTGTTTTTATTATTAGTTACCCAAACTGTGAACCAGGATGAAGTGCAGCTACTAAATCAAAGATTAGGTGAAGACTTCGTGCCTGCTAATTGGGTTAAGAAACAGTTGAGAAAGTCCCATCTGTGTTTTGAGGTGGCCTCCCGAAACTCAGACTGTGCACGGCCTTCTATTCAAAGAATTTCCCTGCTGCTCTGACTTGCACTATATCATCTGCTCTCACAAACAAACCAATTTAACTACATAGACATACTGTTTAATCCCTCTTCCTGGCACACTGCCAGTTCCTGCATGTGCAGATGAGTTGTGTCTCAGCTTTGCCAATGCAAATGGTCTGTCCCCCAAATTTCCGTGTTTTATTTTTCTCTGAAGATGCTCAGTGGATTCATGTACAATTGTTACATTTTTGTTTTCTCTATCCTCTGCCTCTAGATGCCTTAAAAGCGCACTGCTATTTTATGAATCAGGCTTGGTGTATCAATGTATAGCAGATCTGGGAGTTGTGCTTTTCTCTGAACATCTACTTCTGTTCTTCATTGCAGCTCACAAAAAAACCATGATCAAAGCAATGAATGCTGGCATGCATACTGAAAGAGAATGCATTGGTTGGTTTTGTTAGGAACAATTGAGAGCAGCTTGCTTTGAAGTGAATTTTATCAGATTTTAAAAGGTAATTTGTTACTTGTGAAGATTAAAAAAAATCCAAAATGAATGTTAGTGTTGAAAGAGAATCAAACACATATCTTTTACTAACATGAGTTTACAGAACACTTATACTGAAAGGGAAAAAAATAGAAAAGATAATAACATTACAGAGGAGAAATTATGTTGCATACATTTTCTGTATTGGACAAAGTTCATTCTGAAATGGCTGCATTCTAAAAATACTCACAAAAATCAGTCTGATTTCTAAAGACACTGAGGAGTCTGGAAGTTATAACTTTATACATTCAATTAACATGAAGCTAGTCTGTGCTAGGAAAACATCTTCTCCACCTCCTGGTCATCACACTTCTATTTAATAACCTCTAGCTGCTTTCCTGGGTACTGCCTCTCTGATGTGGCACAGGGAGGGCCCAGACTCTCCTGGCCTACAGCCAGCGGGTCAAACAGTTTTTAACTGAGATTTTATCAGCCCTTTGTCTCTGGTTAAGATTCAATTCATCCACAGAATAACTGCCAGTGGGATGCAGTTTGAAAGGGCTTCCATGGCTGTAAGAAATTTTGCTTGGACGAAAATGAAGCTGTTGTGTTGCACAGAGGTATCTGATGGGCAGAGCAGGACCTGGAAGTTGTGGCTTTGTGGGCAGGACCCATGCTAAAGCTGTACTGATTTAGGGTTCACAGGTGGGATTTCAGTATTCCAAGCTTCACTACTAAAACTTTTGTCTTCCTGACCAGCTTCTCATGGTCCCACAGCTTGCTGGGGCTGTGGGCTCAGCAGCTCATGCGCAACCTCACTTGTGAGCCCAGATTTACCTGTGCCTGTATTGGTGCTCTCCAGATCTGGGTTTCCAGTTCTTCCCTCAGAACTTGCATCCTCTTCCACAAATGCACCAGCTGCTTTCTCCAGCTCCACTACCTGTCCACAGCATACCCATAAGATGCAGAGCACACATCAGCACTTGCTGGGGAGTCCCAGGGAGATGCTGCGATACCCAAGAACCATGGCATGAGTCAGGGTTGCTATGGCAGCCCCAGCTTTGAATTCTCCTGCTTTCATGGTCTTCTGCCTAAATCTTAGGATTAGTTTAACCCAAGTTTTTATCTATCTACCTGTCTAGAGATAGGTAGATAGATAGATAGATAGATAGATAGATAGATAGATAGATAGATAGATAGATAGATAATCTTCGCTTTTGATGATAATTACTATTTACTTCTAGTGACTTGTTCTGCTGCTTTTTCTCTTGATAGACTTTGGGTTCCAGAGGAAATGAATTTTTTTATTGCTGCTCTTTCCAGTGCCCAGAAAGCACAGTGGAATATCTGTGAACCTGGGTGGACAGATGTGGGAGAAAAGACTGAAATGGGCCTTCTGAGTTTTTATGGAAAGAATCTACCAAAAGACTCCACTTATTGAACTACCTGCCCCATTCCTGGGATGAGCTTTACTCTCTGGTTCAAGAAGTAGTGTCAACAAAGCACAGGGATGGGGAGAGAGGTGGTGGTGTGGTGATGGTGGTAGCAGAGAGGTGTCAATGGAGGGTGGCAGTAAAAGCTGGAATAACAGAGGTGTTGGGGTCAAATGAGCCTGATCTCTGCCAGATCAGGAGTATTGGCTGATATATCAAAGTATTTGATGTGGTAACCCTGGGGCACCCCAGAGGCTTGTACTGCAGCTTGTCAATGTTTAATCCCATTCTCTTTTCTGTTTTTTCCTTTCCAGGAGGGAACACATCTTATTCTGCCATCATGGTCTATGTGAAGGATAACTCAGGGTGCAGCAATTTCCTGCTGTACTCTTCCATTTGTGCCTCTTTGCTCTGAATATATGTCTTTAATTATAGGCCACAGAAGTAACTTATTTGTTTAACCGTGGCCAGGAAACATACCCAGGGGAGATCTCTGAACATGACCACACAGCTGATAAAGATTAATGTTAGGTGATAGAACACTGGAAGAGGCTATTCTCACGTTTGGGTCAATATGTGCTATTCATAGCATGAGCATTAAGTAAAGGAATATCAGCTTAATTTGTGCTATTATATTTAATGAAGTTCAGCATTTACTTTTCCTCTAAAGACTTCCAAGGACTGCATTAACATCACTGTGTGCTCTGGCAGGCAGGAGAGCAGTGTGGTGAGTTTAGCACGACAGTCACATCAGAGCTTTCTAAGGGCATTATGTCACCTCTATGTTTTATTATTAGGCAAAGCTAATGGTATTTGAGTTAGTCCCCATGGCTAACACAGAATTCATTATAAGTTGGTATAAATCTCTTTCCTGCTAGAAGTGTTGATATCAGCTGTGGAATCTAATAGAGACATCAGTAGTAATTTATAAAAGAAAAGAAGCTCCAAGGCTATTGTTGGTATTGTTGTGGTTTATCCAACAGCTCCAGATCCCTGCTGTGCTGTGTCAGAAATAACAAAGCAGCTCCTTTGCTGACATCTGCACTTCCATTCTCACCTCCATTAATTCCCTGCATTGATTAAAAAGTAATAATAATAATAATAATCCCAGAAATATTTAGGAAGTGCAGAAACCCAGCTGCATCCTGCACCTGACGGGCTAATGTGTGTGTAATAAGCCCAAGCCAGGAAGCTCCTCATCTCCCTGAGCAGCTGCCTCCACAAGGCTGCTTCCAAATCCCTGCAGCCTGGCAGGATTTCTTCCTTTATCCCTTGGCTGTTCATCACCTCTCCCCTGCTCGCCAACCACTTCAGCCCACCTGGCACCCATTCTGTGGGATCTCCAGGGCCAGGACTGCCTCCTGCTTCCCCTGCAAGGCCTTGCTGCAATGTTAATCCAGAGGCTGAACTTCCCCAGTACCAACAACCATGAAAAAGAAACCAACCCATATACAGCAATAACTTCTGTGTAGAAACAGGAGCTTATTGGGAAAATCTGGTTTTCTGTTTTGGTATGTTGAATCACACTGTGGCTCTGGGGGAGCTGAAACCACTCCAGGAGTTCTAGAGGCTATACTAAAAAGAGCCTGATTTATTGTGCTGAGGAGCAAAACCATCCCTGGCTGTGGGTAATAAACAACCATCTATGGAGGCAAAGAAAGCAGCGATGTTTAAGAATATAAAACTGAATGTATTTCTTAGTGACACAATTATTCAAGGGAGCCAAGCCAGGGAGTGCTTCACATAGTGTAGTACAGCACTGCCAAGCTCTAGACCAGCACCTTGCTGGACCAGCATCTGCACCAGCATAGGGCAGTGAGAAACACCCTGCCCGAGGGAATTAACAGCCCCACTGAATACCAACAGAAGACCTATAGATACCAGAAGATAAAGAGAGACCTGCACTGAATCCCTGTGGATGAGCAACGTCTGTGTGCTCCAGAGTAGGACCAGCATCCTGCAGAAATAGTTTCCCCATCTTGGGGAAATTTTCAATATTTTATACTTTTCTGCCCCTTATCAGCCAAAAATTCAAACTAAGGAGAAATGAAAATCTCAGATATTAGGTTTTGAACAGAAGTTCCTAAATTACTCTGCGTAACAGGCAGAAGGAGATAAGACTTAAGGCCTTGTTTAGATCTTTGTTCTAAATTTAGAGCTTTTACTGGCTGTAAATGAAATCCTTATAGTTGCGTATACACAATATTTTTCCTTCTCTTGGTTTAATTTTGGGATTGGTAAATATGTATTACGAAGTAATTGAAATGTTGTAGTCCTAGATTAAACTCCTCTAGTGGAATGAAACTGAAGGTTTCTGCTCCTGCTTTAGAAGAATCCAGTGTGAATGTTTCATAGTAGCAGCAAAGCCAGAATTACAGGTTACGCTCCCAATTTGTGTGCATGACTAACACCGGGAAAACAGAAACAGTCTGAACTTTTAGAAGCTCAAGCCAAGAACAGTGAAGAAAATGTAACTTATTTTAGATCCAATGTTCTCCTGGAAGGAAGCAGCTCCTGCTTCCTAAAGCCCTGGGCTCTGATGGCTTAGGGCTGGGGTGCATCCCAGGTATGACAGCTGGATCCTGCGTGGATCTGATGTTTTCATCCCAGATAGCCTGCAGTGGTTGATTTGGTAGGACTGGCCAAGGCTTGAAGCAAAGCAGCAAAAGCTGTGCAATCACCTCTCTCTTTCTTGCTGTGGTTTAGGAGCTCATACCCACAATCACTGGCTTGCCAATGGTTACTCTGCACTGCAGGGTCAGAGTTCTGGCAAATGTTCATTTGGTTAGGGACAGAAACCCCACACAAATACCTCTTTGTGACTATCCCTCAAGTCCCCCGCACAGAGGCTGTCCAGAGGCCGGGCATTCACTCGGGTGGGTGTTCTGTGGGAGCAGGAGGGTGTTCAAGGCCAGCCCTGCCATTCTGCCAGCTGTGGCTTTGCAAACAGTGGGAGGGAAGCAGTCAGCAGTTGAGACTAAGGAACAGCCTCTTCCAGAATTTTCTGTGCCTCAGAAGACACCAGGAAAAACAAGAGGGATACTTATGTCTGCTTCCATATTTAGTACAGGAGGGAAATGCCCTCTTCAGCATGAAGGCAGTGTGTTTGACCTTCCTTTCTCTGTGTCCCAGCATGCAGAACACCAGTGACCTTCACAAGAGTGGGGAGAAACACATCACTGCTGAATTTTGGGGAAGAACATGGCACATTTGTCACTGTTGGTCTGGGGCAACCGGGAGCCTTTCACCATCTTTAGCTTGCAGTGGGATCCTCCATCCAGCTAGTTACTGGGCTGGAGTTAGTGGTTACGGGAGGAAGCAGCAAAAATGCTCACTGCTGTGGTGATTTGATTTTAAACTTCCACTCGAGGAATGCTGAGTCAAAACTGCTTTGCTCCTCACATGCACCAAAACCACACTGTGGCATTTGACGACAAGGTGCTGTTCTCAGCTGGCTTCTGCTTCATTTCCTCCTCAGCCCCTCAGCCAGCTCCATGACATGCCTTCGAGTACAATTTCCCATTTCCTTCCTCAGCTAATCCTAAAAGGGACGATAAATAACAAGAGGAGTCCTTTATAAGCAGATATGAAGTACTCACATCCGCAACATGTTGCTAAACTTACACTGCAATTTGTTGTCAGAATATCTGTTGGTATAAGGCAGCACTTGGACAAGCCTGTGCTACAGAATTTCTCACTTCTCCTTCAAGGTTTCCTCTGCAGCAGTGTCCTTCTGTTCCTCCTCCTGGAGGTGATTGTCCCGAGCTGGATGGAGCTGATCAGGAAACGAACAGAAAGAAAATCCCAAAAAAACTCATTTTATGTGAAAAGATCAAACCAAAGGTTGAGATTCTTAACCAAGAAAGGGAGATTTAGGAATCTTTTAAATACACTTTTTTTTTAACAGCTGGCTCTGAAATGACCAAAAAATATCCTCTATCCACAGCTGGAAAGGCAGCACAAAGGCACAGTGGCTCAAGTCCCAGCGCTGCCGGGAAGCCTCAGCCTCATCCTGCACCGAGCCGCATCCCCGGCCCCTGATGCTCCGCACGGGCTGAACCCCGAAACAGCCCTGAAGGACTCTGAAGAGGGAAGCAAAGGCCCTGCAGGCAGGGGGGAAGCGGGGTCGGGAGAGCAGCCGGGACCGCGCTGCTGCGGCCGCGTTCCCAGAGGGTGGCGCTGGGGCCCCGCAGTGCGCAGCCGGCAGCGATGGGAGACGGGCCGGTGGCACCGGGCAGCGAGGGGCTCCGGGCTGGTGGCACCGGACAGTGACCGGCTCCGGGCTGGTGGCACCCGACAGTGACCGGCTCCGGGCCGGTGGCACCGGGCAGCGAGGGGCTCCGCGAGGTATGCGCTGCCCTGGGGTGCCCGCAGAGCCCCTAAGTGCGGGGGACTCCCAACTCCCCTCGACTGAGCCGCACAGTGAAGCCCCGGTATCAGATCCCACTGGAGGCTTTGGGAGCATTTCCCCTGCTTCGACATGGGTTTGATACTCCAAGGGGAGAGGCACCATGTCTTGCCACTGTATCCCACAGCTAAAGCCATCCTTAGGGGAAAATGAATTATGCCCTGTTCCTGGAAGTGTACTAGGCCAGTTTGGATAGGGTTTTGAGCAGCCTGGTCTTGGGAGGTGCCCACAACAGACAGATTGGGACTCGATGGTCCTTAAGGCCCCCTCCAACTTAAAACATTCTGTGATTCTATGTCTCTGTCCAGGGACTGGCAAAGGAATCAATTTAAAGCCATTTATTTGCCTCTGTGTGAGAACAGAGCTTAAGCATGCTCACTTCCTTGGGACCTTTCCACTTGCTTGTCTTTACAGCAGTTCTCAGGGGTTGTTTCCTTCCTCTTTGCAAGAAATAAGACTCAGGTGGCTTTCTCCAGCTCCTTTCCTACAGTTTGGTTCTTGGGTACTAGTTGAAATACTGGATATAGCGTGTCTGCAATAAAGCAAGCTGAGATCTGCCCTGTGTCTGGTTGACTTGACTAGTCTGTTTCCTGACTGAAAAATGCAGAAAGCCCCCAGGCTCTCCTGCACAGATATTTCACAAGGCTGAGAGGCAAAATCAATTTTAAATGGATTAACTCTCATGAGTGTACTTCTGCTTTCTTGAATATACATCACAGGACAATTTAAATAGATTAAGTCCTGTGAGTTTAGCTCTGTATCCTGAATACCATGGAATTAAGGAAATCATGTTTTATAATATCTAGGTAAGGACACTGATTCATCACATGAAGAAGAGGTCTAGTGCAGGCCAGTGTCTATTGGAAAGAGCTTGCTGTGTTGCTTAGGTTGCTGTCTGGTGCTTATCTCCCCTCACCACGTCTTAAAGCAGAGCAAACAACAATTCACTACCCCCTTCCTCAGGCAGCAGTGGCAGGGCATTCTGGTGTAAGAGAAAAGCACTATTGCTTCTGGGGAATGACTTGGACCAACACAATGCTGTGGGAAAACAGGTGCAGTTTGGTGCAATGGAAACAGATCCCCCCTTCCTTGGCACTTGGGCAGAGCAGACCCTGGGTAGCAGGGGCAGGAGTGTGTCTGGTCGTGGGTGCTGTGCTGAGGATGGCACCCACATGTCATCTCCCCCTCCTGCCATCGGAGTTCAGGTATTCCCACGGCACATGGCACTGCTGCAGGGGACTGAGCATGTGTGAATGCAAGGCTCACTCTGCAGGCAGAGGGATGTCTGCTGCGAGACCCCTGCAGTCCTGTTGCCTCCAGAGCCAAAGCAGCATGAGGCCCCCAGGCATTTGGCACACAGGTTGCTGGAGCTTTGTCTGAATACCTGGTTTGGAAGGCAGTTTGTAATGCCATGGAGACCTGTCCCTCCCTGGCACAGTGCTTGCAGGGCAATGCTGGCACCAGGAGACTGGGCACTGCTGCAGTCCACGGAGCAAAGTTCCTGCTGTGCTATTAGGCAGATAAGCGTGCCTTTACTGGCCTGGATCTGCAACTGTAGGCAGGGACCCTGTTTCAGACTTGCAGCTCCCTCTGGCTGTTGCACCCACCACCTCCAATAGAGTCCTGCTCACTCAGTGCTTGCAAGCACAAGACAGGATCTTCTTGTCTTGCAGATTTAAACTCCTCATTTGTTTTTATGACAGCCAAATGAGAAGCTGACTCTACCCAGACCATAAAGAAAGACTTGCCCAATTCTGCTTCAAGTATATATCCCAGACAGAAAAGCTCCATGCATGCAGCACGAATAAATATGTCAAGGAACAGGAGAAAACAGTTTAAGAGATATCTGTTTATAAAATCCCAATGGGCAACTGGTAGTATAAACTTTGAAAAGAAGGAACCAGATCCTTACTGGAGGACTCACTGTTGGATGTACAAGGGGCAGCTCCCCAGGACATCAGCTACCAGAAGGACTCTCTGAGGGTTCAGAAGCACCATCTGGACACTGAGCACCTGCAGTTTGCTGTGCTATCCAGCAGGAAGCGTGATGAACCCTGCTAACTTGCAGGAAAGCAAATATTGACATTTTGGAGAAGTTTGTAAATAGCATCTTGGATAAAACTTTATTTAAGCGGACAGGACCTTTATGCTCACAAGCAATGTGGAATCCAGTAAAGACCAAATGTCAAACTGTAGCCTTTAAAGAACAAGACAAATGACCACAGTAAAGGACACATTACAGTAAGTAAATCTGAAATCAGCAGCAGTGCTCAAGAGCACTTGGCGGAAATAGAAACTCATCCAGTACTGACACCTCTCTCGTCCCATGGTGCGAGGTGCAGGATATGCAGTAGAAGACAATTTAGATGCTTGTGCTATTATTGGCAGCCCTGAACCAAAGGTAGAAGATTCCCCCTCCTTCTCCAGTCCATGGTAGTGCTGTCACAGTGTTACCTCACAGCACAGGCAGCTACACCTGGGGCATTTCCCACTGAGCTGGTCCAAGGCAGAAAAGCAGTGTTGCCTCAGGAGTAGAACTGTGGGTCTCGCATGCCACCACCCCAATGCTGAACACAGCAATGTATCCCCTGGCACTGGCTAAGAAAGGCAGGCACTCACCTACCCAGGGGGGGTCTGAGTTGGAAGGAGCCTTGGGAATTCCTTGTGAAACCAGAATTGCAGAGCATACTCCAAATAAAAGGGGGCAAGATGGAGCACGGCATCAAGGCTCTTGGCGTCTTTTGTGCATGGGTGGTGCAGTCCTGGCTGGATGCACTGGCAGAGCAGGGAAGTGCACTCTATACTTTGCCAGCCATTCACTTGTGCCTCTAGCTAACACTAAAAATAGTTCACTTGCATCAGCCTCAAGTTCATCACCAAAAGAGAGCAAGCATATTTAATCCCTTTGAACACAGCTTCGTCTAGTCTGCAGGGGGAAGATGTGAAGCTGGCTTTTGCATTTATTATTTTTCCAAGATGGAAACCTTTGGGGTGCTGTGGCAGGGCCAGGTGGCGTCTTCTGATGGCAATTGGGACAGCAATTGCCCTTTTTCTTGCTAATGAGGGTCAGGCCAGATCCAGCCCTGTCTATGTCAGCAGTTCTGCTGAATCCAGGGGTTACAGCAGTGTTCAAATTACTTTCCATTAGTTAAAAACTGAATAAAAGAAGCTCAGTGAGGCTGAAAGCTCATGCAAAACCCTGCACAGCATAGGGAGCTGTCTACATTAGAGGTAGAAATGATTGCTCATCTCCACATAGGTGATGGCCAAGTCAGAGACTTTCACAGGGGATGGCTGTCCCAGAGGCATGGTCTCAGCAGAAACTGTAGATCAGTCAGTGTTTTGAAGCATTTAACTTGGGTGCTGGAAAAAGCAGCTTGTCAGGAATCACAGAGCTTGTACTCTTGTTGGATGCATCTGGCCCTCAGCAGACTGAAATTCAGGCTCCGATGTCATCTCAGCCGCTTGCATTTGATTTACTCCTTCACCAGGAATGATTTATGTATTTCTGCCTATTGCAGTTCATTAGATCTAAATAACCATCATCTTGCTTCAACCTGAGGGCTCATCCAATTCCTTATGCTGATGTACTCTGACACAAAGTCAGTCAGGAATGTGAAACTATGGCAATATTTGCTTTGAGCCCACTAATGTGAAGTGCTCTGGCATGGAACTGTGCCTGGCTGCTCAGCCCAGGGTGCAGCAGTGCACAGGCACCCTTGGTACAGCACCATGGCCCTAATCAAGGGGAACATCAGGGCTCTGGCTCAGAGACTGGCTGCTCCAATGCAGATAACACCACAATCCTGACTCTGAGGAGGCTGTTATGAGAAAATGTTAATGGGACTTCTGCTGCTTATTTACTGTGGACCGATAATAGCAACAAGAAACCACAAATTATACCTGGCTGCAGAAAGACAAAGGCAGCTCTGCAGGGTGATTTCTGGAATCACAGAACATAAGCCACAGATTTTCTGTAATGTAACAATGTACAGAGCCACCCATACCCTCTTCCAAATGTCTTTTCAGATATCCTGGTGAGCTGACACCAATATGTCCCAAATGCCACCATACTCTGGGCCTTCCTGTCCATCAGGAAAGCTCAAGCCTCAGTTTGTGGGTTCAGCCTGAACTGCCTCATGGGAGCTGAAAGCCGTCTCAGGGAATGAAGCTTGGGCAGCTCTTCGCTCAGCAAAGCTCAGCAGTGATGGGCACAAGTCACTGGGCACATGTTGGGCCTTTGTTAAATGTCAAATTAAAGAGAAAGAAAGAGTAAACTGGGAAATGGCTGAACTTTCCAGCAGTACTCTGGGACAGAAATGGTGACTTACCAAGGCTTGCTCAAAACAAAGTTGCACCATCTTCTCACATATGCATAGATTTGTTTTATAGTCTTGAATTTGTACCTTTTAAGAGCAAGTAAAAAACTTATCATGATTGGGAAAAAAAAAAAACAAAAACAAACCAAAACCAAAACCAAAACCAAAACCAAAAAACAACCCCCCCAAAAATTAATCCTCTCTGGCAGCTTGGAAGCTGCTGTTCTGGAGGGGAATGACTCGTCTTTATCTACAGAGCAACAGCTTGCCCTGGCCCCTGGCGGTGGGGATTACAGAAGCTCTGGTGGTGCTCAGGGTGAATTAATCTGCCCTTCTGGGTGTGAGGTGGGTGTATGCATGTGTGTGTATGCATGTGTGTGTGTGTGTGTGTGTGTGTCCCAAAGTGCACAAGGAGCAGGTCAGCCCTGGTGGCTGGAGTTTCCTCCCAGTTTGGCTCCTTGTACATCCCTGTGTCACTCTCTGCAAGGTTCTCAGGTACCATCAGTCCTGGCTTGTTTTTTTCCCTGCCCACAGTGAGAAGAAGACCTGGTATTAGATCACAGCTGTATCAGGGGACTGTAGTGTCCACCCCATGGGGCTTGGGGCAAGGAAAAACCACAAACACCTAGCATCCAGGAGCAGCAGACAGAATCGCTGCAGGGAGCATACTGGTGCCTGAACCCTCCCATTCCCAGGGGTAACACTGGCTCTGATACAATACAATTTCCCACACATTCTGCAGTTTACATAGTAATTAGCTTCTATGCTAATTCCCAAGGGGAGGTAACTGAATTATAATTGGATATATGACGTAGCAAGGGCGTACCTTAACTCCTCAGAAGCCTTTCCTGAAGCAGATGAGTATCTTGATTACCTGTCTGCATTTCCAGCCAAATGTTTGTTGAACAAGGCGTATTTCTTATCTAGATCCAATGCACTCCCTCCTGGTACGGGTGCTGAGGCAGCAGCTCTGAGCACTGGGAGAAGCCAGGGAAGTGCAGGTGGGTCCAGGAGCGGCTCCCCAGCCCCAGGCGTGCTGCTTGCGGGCACAGGGAATGCACCGGGAAACACACAGGCACAACTCTGCTCCCTGATCCTGGTCACAGGCATTGGGGTTTGAAACGTGGACAGCTGTCT